>NC_134883.1:24629603-24632103 GCF_041734735.1 Babylonia areolata | reverse complement strand
TACAAGTTTAGTTACACCCGCTGGGAATGTAGTACCATACGATCGATTCAATTTCTCTTTTATGTTCATTCTAGTTTTATAGTTTTAAAGTGGATATGAAAATTTAGTATTTTGTTAAACTAATAACATGTAGAGCCAAGTACAAGTACTTCTAAACGTCGTAAGAAGTGAAAAGGACTTCATTTTGAGAAAAGTCAAGACTGAAATTTTTTTCGTTTCATCGTGATCAGTTCAAGGGTATCAACTCGTATGGTTTACAATTTTTAACTGTGAATTCCAACTGATTATGTGTATATTTTTATGGCAGTTTGGGGCATAATCCAGTAAGTGATGAGGCGTTCACAAATCTTTCTCTGAATAAATATTTAACTGTCTCCTTCTTCAACTTTCCATCACATGTTATCGTGTATTGTCCATTGAATATAGGATTGAACGGGCAGGTCAACAACTTGAAACAAAATGGCGTCGTTCGCGTTCGCGAAGAATATGAGCACGCGCTTTGAATGTGTATAAATATGTGTGCGCAGTTGATTTTTGCCCATGACCATAAGGGCTCAGCCAGTAGATCTGTAAAGTCCACTCGTCGTATTGATTTTAATATTTTCCGAAAAAGACCACTTGGGCGAATGAACATAGTGAAAGCCCTGTACACTGAGAGTAAAACACACAAGCTTTTTATGTATTGAGTATAATTTCAAAATGTAATGTTTAAGATGAGAAAGATCAGTTTAAAGCAAATTAAGTTCCCTAGCATTAATTACAGATTAATTTCCCTTTTTACTATCTGCACCAAAACGTTTGCAAAATAAATAAAACTTCCATGCTTAGCAAAAGAAGTTCCTGTTTGAACAAAAAATGATAATAATGACTGCTCTTGTTGTTGTGTCAGAATATCAGATCAAAGTGCCAAGTTTAGAGAATACAAAAAATATAAATATAACAGTAAATGCAGTTTGCATATATTTTGGCTTCTTTTTTTTATTTTTTTGTGCCCATCCCAGAGGTGCACAGCTGGAGGACCTAGACTTCGCAGATGACATAAGTCTTCTCTCCCACAGGCAGCAAGATGCGCAAGAGAAACTATGTCGTGTGGCAGAAGAAGCTGAGAAGACTGGACTCCAAATCAACATTGGGAAAACAGAGGTCATGAGAGTCAACAACAAGAAGCAAGATCCAGTGCAACTACACCAAGAGAACATCAAGGAGGTTGACAAGTTTGTCTACTTAGGCAGTGTTGTCAGCAAAGACGGGGGGACGGACGAAGACATCAAGAGCCGTATCAACAAAGCAAGACACGCCTTCAACACCCTTCGACCAATCTCTAGATCGACAGCCCTCTCAATCCGCAACAAGATCCGGATTTTTAACACCAACGTGAAGTCGGTTCTACTCTATGGCTCAGAGACGTGGAGAGTGACAAAGACCAGCACCCACAAGCTTCAGACATTCACCAACAGATGTCTAAGAAACATCCTGAACATCAGATGGCCAGAGGTTGTCTCCAATGAAGAACTTTGGAACATGACAAAACAGGCCCCACTGGAGACGGAAATCAAGACAGGCTCTTGATTGGAACCCACAGGGGAAAAGGAAAGTTGGCCGTCCGAAGCAGACCTGGCGGAGAAGCATTGAGGCAGAGACAAGGGCGGCCGGAATGACGTGGGCCGAACTGAAGAGGATCAGCCAGAGCCGGGTGCGTTGGAGGAGTGTTGTTGCGGCCCTATGTTCCCCACGGAATCAAGAGGAATAATTGGAAAAAAAAATCCCAGAGGTGCAATTTTTTTTTAAACAAGATGACTGGAAAGAACTGAATTTTTCCTATTTCTGTGCCTAATTTGGTGTCAACTGACAAAGTATTTGAAGAGAAAATGTCAATGTTAAAGTTTACCACGGACACACACACACACACACACACACACACACACACACACACAACCGAACACCGGGTTAAAACACAGACTCACTTTGTTTACACAAGTGAGTCAAAAAAGAAAGAAGAAATTTTTTTTTTAAAAACAACAACTGGGATTTGTCTGAGTTTTGTTTGACATTGAACGACTTCAGCGTGTCTACCTTTGAGTGTGCGAGTGCGCGCATGTTTGTGTGTGTGTGTGTGTGTGTGTGATGGGGGGCGGGGGTAGGGATGCGCACGCGTGTGTACATGTGTCTATCAGAACGCATAACAAACAACAACAACAACAACAACAAAAGCAGACATACAAATATTGTACACACACAACCACACCCATTTTCAATTTGTTTTAATGTTTTTTTTAATTTATTTTTTATTTCATGCTCCGTTGAATGAATAACACGTGAAAACCATGATATAGATACACGTATGCTCAAGTGCAGCATTCTCTCTTTACAACGATAATACTGTTCCTGGTCCAAGATGATGACGTCATGAATGTTTTCAATGACGTCATTTTGTTTGAAAAAAAAAAGGGGAAAAGAAGTCTACAACCAAAGCAAATGAATGCAGTGAGAGAGACAAGCA
>NC_134883.1:24617103-24624603 GCF_041734735.1 Babylonia areolata | reverse complement strand
TGGTCTGCAACCAGCGAACATGGTCAACTAAAAATAATTTTTTTTAAAAAGAAGAACTAAAATTAATAAAATAAAACGAAAAACACGATCACAATCAGTTCGTTTTCTTTCAACAAAAAAAAAAAGAAAAAAAAGAAAAAAGAAAAAAAAAAAAGACATCACCGATGAGAGAAAGAGGTCGCTGCGAAATATTATCACCACGATGCCATCTCATTCTCAATACCCACAAATGATAAATATATCACCATTAAATTGATAAATAACAGAAGTAACAATGGACGGATGTAGTTCACAAACTATGGAAAATAAGCCCCCCCACCCCCCCCCCCCACCAAAAAAAAAAAAAAAAAAAAAAAAAAAATGGACGGCCATATATTTTGCAGCGTTGATAAACCGTAAATCACATACACACAAAAAAAAGTTTACATTAAGTTACACAGACATTGAATACCAATCACACGTTAAAGCATAACCAATAATTGTATAGAAAAAAAATAATAAAGGAAAAAGTAAGGTAATCATAGTAAATATTTATTTCTGTACATTACAACAGCGACAGCTGAAAACATGTGTCACAATGTGGTCTGATCAGACTGATAAATAAATATCAATGCTATTCTGCATACATCTTTATGATCAATCGATGGCTTGCTAGTATGTACATATCTTTTTGTCTAGAATAGTGCGCATACAATGTGTAAAGCCTGAAAAGTGAATGCGAATAAAATAAATAAATAAAAAGCGTGTGAGAAATCAACATGATTTTTTTTCAATAATAAATAAAGAAGGAAAAAAAGGGGGGAAAAAAGAAAAAACAAACAAACAACAAAACAATACAACGTAACACATATTTTAGGAAATGGACGGATGCAAAATGTAAAATGTATATCCAGATAAAATAAGTATATCACAAGATATCTATTACATCACCGAAAGGGCCTGGAAACACACACACACACACACACACACACATTTACACATACACACACACACACATTTACACACACACTCACACACATACACACACACATTTACACACACACACTCACACACACACACTCACACACACACACACACACACATACACACACACACATTTACACACACACGCGCGCGCGCGCGCGCGCGCACACACATTTACATGACTGATGGTAGTGGTGGTGGTGATAGCTCAAGTAAGGACACGCTCACAGTTCTTAAAACATAAAAAACAACAACAGACTCAGTATGAACATTAATCATTACACATATCCAAACCTTTTTTTTTTTTTTTTTTTCAATATACTGATATATCACAGGCGTGGATCGATCGCGTAAAAAAATTAAAAAAAACAACAAAACAAACAAACAAACAAACAAAAAACCAACATAACCCCCCCCAAAAAAAAACCCCAAAGCTACTGCTATACAGTGAAAACCGCTATAGATATGGGGGTGGTGAGCACACACAGGTTATTAATAATGAATTAAAGAGTATACATGTGCCTTTGAACATACAGAAATAATATACATTGTACAGAAGGTTTTGCAAACGTTATATATATATATATATATATATATATATATATATATATATATATATATATATATATATATATATCACATGAAGAAGCTGGGACGGACAGAACACTCAAGTTTTCTTTTGATTCGACTTTTTTGTTCACTTTCTTTCTTTTTTTTACAGTATAAATATGGCATAACTTTTATATCTTTTTTTTTTTTTTTTTTTTTTTTTTTTAAACACAGTTAATCAATGCGAACACCACTCATACTGGTATGTATACAATGTCCGAAGTGTATAATTCAGTGAACGTGTGTGCAATCAAGCATCGACTTGGTTTTTTGTTATGTTGAAGAAGGTGAAACATCGTGTGACCATTGCACGATTTCATGGGACAACTTGAAATCACGGATCACTTTTAAAGAAGATAGAAAAAAAAATTAAAAAAATAAAACGAGAGAGAGAGAGAGAGAGAGAGAGAGAGAGAGAGAGAGAGAGAGAGAGAGAGAGAGAGAGAGTTCCACAGAGAAAGAAAGAGAATTTCACCTAAAGAAAGAAAGAAGAAGAAGAGGGAGAAAGAAAGAAGAGGAGAAAAAACAAACAAAAAAACAACAACAATAAAACACAACAGAACAGACTCCAGAGTGGACCCCCAGTTTTCAAGAGTGGACCGCCTCCCCGCCCCCCCCCACACCCCTCCCCCCCCGCCCCCCAACACACACACACACGCGCCCCCCCCCTCCTCCCCCCCCTCCTCCCCCACCCCACCCTGCCCAATATAAAGGTACAACAAAAAAAGGACAGATCCTTTCCCTTCTTGTTCTCGTTCGCCAGATGGACACGACCCCCCCAGTCAAAAAAAAAAAAAAATTAAAAAAAAAAAGAAGTAGAAATACGACAGATCCAATTATTAATCCAACAATCCATTCCTCCAACTCTCCAAAACAAGTCACCTACTCACTCACTACCCCCACCCACCACAGCCCCCCCCCCCTCGCCCCTTTCCACACTTCTAGAGGGTGGGGAGGGAGGGGTGTGTGTGTGGGGTGTGTGGGTGGGAGGGGGGGGTAGAGGGGGGGTCACCGCACTGCCCGACCAAACTCAAACCGTCCTCGTTAGTTCTTCACACAGTAATTAATTAATTTGTTCACCTGTCCAACAACAACAACAAAAAAAAAAAAAAAAAAAAAAACACCCTCCATTCCGGCCCTATTACTTTTACATTGTGTCCACGGAACTTGAGTTGTATTGGAGAAGAGACAGCTACGAATCATGGAATGGGGCTGGGGGCGGGGGTGGTGGTGGTGGTGGTGGTAGTGGCCGTGGTGGGTGAGAGGGGTCGGTCCCTTTAAAGGTTGGTTGTTTGGTGGGGAGAGGTGGAGGGGGGTGGGGGGGACGTGGGGGCGCTGGTGGGGGTGGGGGAGGGGGGGGGGAAGGGCAAAGTACTTGTAAGCTCGCCTGGGTCAGTCGATCAATACAGCTCACTAGGAGTGCACAAAAAGGTTATGACGGACACCAAGCCACAGCCAAGCAATAGTCCTCTAGAAGAAAAAAAAAGAGAAAGGAAAAAAAAAAAGAAAAAAAGGGGGGAAAAAAAGAAAGACTGAAAAAAGAAAGAAAAAAAGAAAGAAAAAAAAAACTCGCTGGGACCAGGGTGTGAAAATACCCGCTCGTTTCAGTCTTCAAGTGGGGTTAATCCCATCAAGCCTGTGGTAGTGGTGTTTGGTTATGGTTTTGGTGGTGGTGGTGGTGGTTTTTTGAAACGATAGTCACCTTTTTTTTTCTTTTTTTTTTTTTTTTAAGTGATTATTATTAGTAGGATTTCCTACCGTCAAGCTCGTGTGGAAGATACCCTCAACGCCACACCTGCTAAGTTCTCTCTCTCTCTCTCTCTCTCTCTCTCTCTCTCTCCCCCACCACTTCAGGTGTCTGATGAACGAATGTTAAAAAAAAACAAAAAAAAAAACCACAAGGTCTTTTCACAAGCCTTGGTGCTGTGAGACTTCAATCATGCTGGTGTTATCTTTCTCGGTGAATGATCAAAGCGAAAAAGAAAAAAAGAAAAAAAAAGAAAAAAAAAAGGAGCGTGTATGTGGTCTCTTGATTTTCCCAACAACAGAGGAGGAAAAGATTTTTTTTTTCTTTTTTTGAGTCGGGGAAAGAAAAAAAATATATACCCCTCCCCCCCCCCCCCCCCCACCCCCCCCCCAAAAAAGACCAACACGCCCGCACACACAGAGGACTGAGGTCAAACCTCCATGAACGCACTCATCATTCATGCAGTAGGGGTGAGGGAGAGAGAGAGAGACAGGGAGAGAGAGAGAGAGACAGAGAGAGATAGAGAGGGGAGAGAGAGACAGAGGGGGAGAGAGAGAGGGGGAGAGAGAGAGGGGGGAGAGAGAGGGGGAGAGAGAGAGAGAAAGGGGTGGGGAAGGGAGAGAGAGAGGGGGGAGAGAGAGAGGGGGGAGAGAGAGAGGGGGAGAGAGAGAGGGGCGAGAGAGAGAGAGGAGGGAGAGAAAGAGAGGGGGGAGAGAGAGGGAGAAGAGAGAGAGAGAGAGTCCCAAAAATTCTTGATAATAAGCGCGAGCAGCTAGACTCTATTTTATCCGATATTAGTTTTGCTTTGTTTTGTCCGATATCAGTTTCATCTTCCGAATGCGTGTCAGATTTTTTTTTATTTTTTTTAATTTACATTTTCCTGATACTTTTGGCTGGTCATTATCATTCGCTTGGAACACGGCTACACGATTCTTTATACTGATTGTTGAAGGACATAAACGTACACCTTTTCATCGCTTTGGATCTTTTTTTTTTTTTTTTTTTTTTTTTTTTTTACACATATGCGACATCTAAATTTCGCTCGTTATCTCGGCTTTCATTAGCATCAAAAGAAATAAAAAAGGTCTTATGATTATATTTTTTACACACACACACACACACACACACACACAGAGTACAGGCAAAATACACTTCATCACACCATTGGTGATATGTATCCACGTGCAATTGTGTCTGTTTTCTCAGTTTGCAGTGACCAAAGGCTTCATTATAATCATAATAAATACACATAATTGTAGGGGGGGAAAAAAGACGAGATTCATTTTTTTGCAAACATTTCAATGATAATATAACGGTAAACGTCATTTCGTGGATTTCCTTCTCTCTTTTTTCCTTGTATATGCCTCAGTATAGTTCGGTTGTATCAAAGTCCAAACAGACATGTAGTGTTGTTTTAACCCTTTCACCGCCAAACTCGCATTTATGCACAAGCTAGGTAGAGGACCCATGTCACTGAAAGGTGACCAGTTCATGGGTCTGCTATCCATGAACCTACTGCTCTTAATTTCGGTGGTAGGATAGGGCATATTTTGTACACATCGAAAGAAGAATCCCCAGCTATTCTTAGACACCTTCTTTTCTGTGTTTATAGCACAAGGGTACTTGCACTGTAAATTGACTGGCGATGAAAGGGTTAACTAACACCGACAAACAGGCAACGACCGAGTTGACAGTAACAGTCTTAAAAAAAAAGAAAAAAAAAGATTTTTATCTTCTTTTTAATTTTTTTTTCTTTAACGTAAATGCACCTTTTAGTGAAAATGTATAAAAAGCCGCTATGAACAGGTCTGGCGTTCTGATGACATGGCTGGTTGACCGACTGTGATGTTCTGCTCAAAAGGATTCAATAAATGATAAAAAAAAAAAGAGGAAAAGATTAGGCTGGTGACAGCAGCCATGCAATTTGTATTCATTTTATCATGAGGGATTTAACATTTTATTTATTTATCTATTTATTTATGTATTCTTGAACAATTTTTTTTCTTTATTTACTTGTTCGTGTCACATCATCATAATTTTCGTGACTCTTGGTGCTTTGGAAGATTAACTCATTCCGTGCCGAGGGCTGACCAGTTTGGATCACGTTTCCCAAACCGATTCTAACCCGGGTCCTCTGTGCGTTCTATTGGCGGGACTGGGGGTTCGAACACTACGTGTCTTTGAGTTTAAAGTGTCCACGTAGTTCCACTCTCTCTCTCTCTCTTGGCTTTCCCCCCCCCCCCCCCCCCCCCCCCTCCCCAATTCATTTTAACCCTTCATAAACATTCACAAACTTTAAACGCGTCGAATTTTTACCCCCACGAAAGTGCCGTTTTACTATCCCTCCAAAACTGCTGTCCATAATAATTGGTCCAGGCCGCACCAAAATGTTAACTTACGTAGTTAGTTTTCGCATCGTTTCATTAGTTCGGATATCAAGGACTCGCTTTGCAACAGAAACGTGATAATAACTGAGCCTACAGGCAGATTTTCGCCTCTGGCCTTTTAAACAACCACTTAAAGTCAAGTGACAATAATTTATTATCAACGTTATTTAACTGGAAGTGTTTGCCCATTCCTCGAAACGTTCAACAGCTCAGACACCAACACTTCTGTGATGTTTCCTCTCGAGGACGGAACTTTTGGTACGATGCGTTATGATTAATGACATGCACATCAGTTTCAGTTTCAGTTTCAGTAGCTCAAGGAGGCGTCACTGCGTTCGGACAAAACCATATACGCTACACCACATCTGCCAAGCAGATGCCTGACCAGCAGCGTAACCCAACGCGCTTAGTCAGGCCTTGAGAAAAAAAAAGAAAAAAAAAGGGGGAATAAATAATTAAAAAAGGGGAATATAATAATAATTATAATATAGAAAAAGGTAGTAGTAATAATATTTTTTTTATTAAAAAAATAAAATAAAATAAAAAGTAAAAATAAATAAATAAATAAATAAATAAATAAATAAAATAAAATAAAATGCACATGAGAGTTGTTCGGAGGCAAGGAATGAATCCTCACAAGCTAGCATGTCATGACTGGACAGGATGGTCCGGGGGGACGATTTTGATGCTGATCTCTCTCTCCTCAGTGACCAAGGCAAGACACTGGACGATACATAGTGATACACATTATGTCCAGTCGCCAGGCGCTGGAACCCTGGACGTCAAACAAGTACGGGTCATTCCCTGGAATTCAGCGAGAGCTCTGGGAGCATTCTTTCCTGCCGGCCTAAACCTAGACAAGGTGGAACTCACTCCCCAAACAACAACCCTTCTTCGCTGTTCTGATCGAATCCCAGTCCCTGACCTACAGGCCTTAAAACAGATCTCGTAGGCAGATTACAGCAGCTCATCGGAGTAATCTACGCGGTACTGGAAAGCAGGAATGTCCTCGTCCTCTTCCAGGTCGTGCACCATGAGCGTGAAGAAGTACGTGCCTTCCTCGGGCAGGTTCAGGTGGAACGTCTCGGCGTTGTCCACGTTGCGGATCTCCTGATCGATATTGAAGACGAGGGCATCAGCGTCCTGGGGCTGCCCGGGACCCACGTACTCCAGCTGAGGGGTGACGGCCACGTTCCTCAAGAGCACCGTGATGCTCAGCCGGCCGTCGTAGGACCTCAGCACCGATCTCATGTTCAGCGGGCGGATGTTGAAGGCGAACATGGTGGGCCAGGTCTTGAGCGTGCCCTCGAAGTCCCCCATGGAGAGGGACTGGGTCATCAGCAGCCAGCGCTTGTCCCTGGGGAAGTGCGATAGGCGCATCTCGTCCGGTGGGGTCATGAAGAAGTGCTCCACGAAGAATTTGCAGGGCAGGGCCCCGAAGCCGGCGTCCAGGAAGTGGTAGTGGCCGCCCAGCAGCACGGCGTTCCACGAGTGGCGGTACTGGCTGCTGCTGCTGCTGCCCACGGGGGTGCCGGGCCGGTAGTCCGGCCCCTTGGCGTAGCCCTCGATCCTCTCGCACTTCAGGCCGGCCGCTCTGTGGGAACAGACACGGGTCATGTACATAATCATGGGCGTATACTGGAAGGTCATCTTCAGGTGCTAAGCATTCACAGAGTTATTGGTCGGTTCCGGAACACGAAAATTGCGTGTCTTCTTCACGAGCTAAGCATTCACAGTTATTGGTCAATTTCGAAAATCATACTCTGCTTTCTTTTCTTCGTTTTTCTTTTGTTT
>NC_134883.1:24607103-24612103 GCF_041734735.1 Babylonia areolata | reverse complement strand
ACCCCACTCCACCCTCCCAACACCCGCTTCCTAGGTGGTGGAGTAGGGTACCCCACCCCCACATCATCATCCTGACCCTGTCATCCGGTTTCTTGTAGGGAAACTTTGATCACTCAGTACAACCAGACCCGTGAAAAAAAAAAAAAAAAATCAGCACCGCAACCACCACGCCAAGCACTGAAGCATATCGCACGCGCGTCCTCGCTGCAAAAGAATGGAGGGGTGGGAAGGTGGTGGTGGTGGTGGGGGGGGGGGGGTAGGGGGAGTGGCAGGGGCGGGGGGTGAGGTGGGGGAGGGTTACGGGAGAGAAAGGGGTGGGAGGTAGGAGGACGGCAGTGCCAAGTGTGAACATCCTCCTCCTCACCCCCCCCCCCCCTCTGCACCTCCCCCTCCCTCCCGACTCCCTCCCCCATCCACCGAACAGGACGCATAGGATCATCCGAGGTCAAAGGGGAACCAGTATTCCTGCCCCCTTCCCTCCCCACCCTAACCCCACCCACATCCCCACCCCTCATCCCAGTCATGACCTGACAAGTACAAATCCCAATATCTCTCTTCCCCCCCCCCCACCCCCCGGTCCCCCTACGAACCCCCGACCCCCTTGTCCCGTCCCCTCCCCACCCCCCCCTCTTCCAATGGTGGTGTGTGGATGTTGGTGGTGTTGGGTATTGGTTGTTAGTGGTGTCTGGTGTGTGTGTTGGCGGTAGTGGGTGTTGGTGGTGTAGGGGGTGTTAATGGTGTGAGGTGGTGGTGGTGGTGTCGGGTGTGGGGTTGTGAGAGTGCTGGTAAACCTAGATCTAGCTGGTATTACGGTAGACTGCTTGGCGGAACCGAGCACCTTTTTCTCTTCGTGACCGAGCTTAGCTCCTGATGCGATCGATTCGGTTTACACTTCTCAACGTCTGGGGTTTTTCCACGTTCTGTTCTGTTCTGTTCCCTCGCCCCCAGCTCCCCCGACAACCCCCCCCCCCCCCAGGTCCCCCCCCTCCCCCGCACTCTCCCCGCCCCCACCCCCCCCGCCCGCCCTCACTCCCTCGAGACCTCCTGTCCACAGTTCCATGGATTGATTGGACAACACACGCTGTTCGGGGGCACAGGGCTTTCTGCCACTCCTTTTGTTGTGTGTGTGTGTGTGTGTGTGTGTGTGTGTGTGTGTGTGTGCGTGTGAGCGCGCGCGCTGCCTGTCGTGTGTGTGTGTGTGTGTGTGTGTGTGCCTTGGAACCTTCGACAGGTTCGCTATGTGGAACGGTACACATCGATAATATCGATGCCAATTACACATGTCAGGAAACTGGTCCACAGTGTTTGTTGTTGTTGTTTTTTTGTGGGTTTTTTTTTCTTTTTTTAATGCAAATCGCTTAGTCATTTCCTTTATTTTTATTTACCTGAATGAACCCAAATGCCCGCCCCCTCTCTTCCACCTGCAAATCCCCTAACATTTGCTTTGAATTTCCGTTAGGTTTAGTAGGCGTTTTGGCACAACTGAAATGACTATAGAGAAACGAGCTTATAATCATACAAAATCGTTCCATTTATGTTAAAAAAAAAAACTGAAACGATGCAGTCTGACATTCTAGTTTGTTGTTCTGTCTCTACACTATCTTGCAATCTATCCTAAGCTGAAATAAAGACGTATATGACGCACAAGACAAGACAAGCAGGACATCTCATATTTTGTTGGCAGTGTGTGTGTGTGTGTGTGTGTGTGTGTGTGTGTGTGTGTGTTGGTGCACAGTATGTTGTACTTTCAATGGATCCTAAAATATCATGTATACATTATATTTAAACGCACCAGGCTCAACGTCCATGAGGGGTGAGCATCATTCTGGATCCTTGTTCTTCGATATAGCTGTGAACAACAGACTTTCTCTGCGAAACAATGGTCTATGAGCTTCATCTCTTCAGTCAGTTTCCTTGAATTTCTCTTTTTATCACAACAGATTTCTCTGTGTGAAATTCGGGCTGCTCTACCCAGGGAGAGTATGTCGTTACACTGAGAGCGCCACCCTTTTTTTGTTGTATTTTTTCCTGCGTGCAGTATTATTTGGTTTTCCTATCCAAGTGGATTTTTCTACAGAATTTTGCCAGGAACAACCCTTTTTGTTGCCGTGGGTTCTTTTACGTGCGCTAAGTGCATGCTGCACACGGGACCTCGGTTTATCGTCTCATCCAAATGACTAGCGTCCAGACCACCACTCAAGGTCTAGTGGAGGGGGAGAAAATATCGGCGGCTCAGATCCTCTCGCTTCCTAGGCGGACGCGTTACCTCTTGGCCATCACTTGCTTGTAGTCTGTGACCAGGACTTAAAAGTTATTCACCTCGTTTTTCGCATTCTGCCTATTTTTCATCAGCTCTATTCTGGCTTTGTCTTGTTCCAGGGCTTTCTAGGATTCTGTCGTTCCGATTACAGAAGATCCCAAACTTCCCTTCTCTTACAAAGACTTAATAACCTTGAATAAACAGCAGGATTTGTCAGAAACTGTCACACTTACTCCTTACATCTGATGACAGACCCCATGCTTTCAGACCGGCTTAACTCTCTCCATACGAGCGGCGAAAGAGACGACGTTAACAGCGTTTCATCCCAATTACCATCATCAAAATATTGCAAGCGGAACGCTCTTATACTGAAGAGGTGAATGTTGACAAAGAATACCACAGTTCCGACGACGGAAGCTAAAGGTTGGGTCATTCAGACACCCACTGGACATCCGAAGGGTCTGTGAAGAGGAGGAGAGAGGACTGGCCGTACTGAGTGAGTTAACTCTTTTTCACACTGCTCATTTCTGCCTACGATTGTACAACGATGGGATTCCAGACCGTGCCGGTGGCTGAAAGAACAGAGCAGAAGAAGATAAAAACGTTGTTGTGCCCCTTATTTGAGTTTGTCTCTTTTTTAGCATTATTTGTACTTGCATTTTTTTTTTTTTTTTTTTTCGAATGCGAATTTTTTTTTTTTTTTTTTTACATCGGGCACAGGCATCATTACAATTGCACTGGGTTTGGTGGGGTTGAGGACGAAGTAGTGGTGACAGTATCTTCATTGTACACTCCAATAATTATACAGCATCAAGTTACATACAACAAAAAGTCCCCAGGGGAGCTTATAAATTGTAACACATTCACTGCTACCGGTAATCAAAGCTTATTTCATTTTTGACTCACTTGTGTAAACAAAGTGAGTCCATGTTTTAACCCGGTGTTCGGTTGTCTGTCTGTGTGTGTGTGTGTGTGTGTCCGTGGTAAACTTTAACATTGACATTTTCTCTGCAAATACTTTGTCAGTTGACACCAAATTTGGCATAAAAATAGGACAAATTCAGTTCTTTCCAGTCATCTTGGTTAAAACAATATTGCACCTCTGGGATGGGCACAAAAAAAATAAAAAGAAGCCTAATTATATGCAAACTGCATTTACTGTTATATTTATATTTTTTGTATTCTCTAAACTTGGCACTTTGACCTCTTATTCTGACACAACAACAAGAGGAGTCATTATTATCATTTTTTGTTCAAACAGGAACTTCTTTTGCGAAGCATGGAATTTTTATTTATTTTGCAAACATTTTGGTGCAGATAGCAAAAAAAAAGGGGAAATTACTCTGTAATTAATGCTAGGGGACTTAATTTATCACAAGTCTTGAAGGCCTTGCCTCTCTTGTTTGTTTGGTGGTTTTTTTTGTTTGACAGTCTGACACAGACGCCCGTTTGCTCCGGTGGAGTGAATTCCGGCTTGGTGCTGTCTGATTGCGATTGAACCTGGCCTGGAAATCAACACCGATTAAACACTGACCACAGAAGACGGCAACAGAATTCAAGCACCGTTGGTTCCCAAAGGAAGCAAGATACCTCCGAATATCGTTCAGCTGTGCTGAAATCCCTTCCGTCTAAATCCCTTCCATCCAAATCCCTTCCTTCAATGGAGAGATAGGGGGAAAAAAAAAGTGGGGTATGGGGGGTGGGAAGGAAATCAGGCGTGTTGCAGTCAGTGTACAACCCTGTCGCCTGTTGACGTTGCAGCTTTCCGTAATCCTCGGCTCCTCGGGATGAGAGGGACAAATCACAGCTTTTCACCACCACTGCAATGCATTCAGTACCGCTCCCACTCCACCTCCATGCTGAAAATACCAACAGACTTCTATCACCTGCTCGTCAGGTCTGGCGACTGGGAAAATCTGAAACATACACTGTACAAGAAACGTCCATTTCCCTGAGTTTAAGCCCAGCTTTTGGCAGGGATTAGATCTCTTTGAGGAACACTTTGATACCAAGTTGAGAGAAACAGAAACAAGGGTGAGAAGGGAGGAATGAAAACAAGAAAGAGCAGCGTGGGCACGTAACGAGCACGTGGATATGTTGCAACATCAGCAGCTGTGCTTTCTGTCACGGACTACTAATTCGGTAAGGTTTTTGAACAAGGCGAAGCATGATGTGGAATGGAGCAAGGGCATGGACATGTTTTGTGGTACAACAGCTGGGTGCTCTCTCCCTCCCTCATTCATTCATGGAGTGTACTGTTGAAGTTTGCACAACAGGAAAAAAACAACAACTTTTCGCACACGAAGAGCTTCGTGCAATAAAACTTTATTTGCTTATTTTCCCTCGCGTAATTCATATTATTGGCTTTCACTTATTTGATGTCATCGCGTTCATCAAACATTTATTTCTAATCCTGTTCGCCTCGCCCCCCCCCCCCCATCCCCCACCCCCCGCCCCCTCCTGCACTCCCCCCTCCCCCGCACCCTCCATCCCCTCCTCCAACCTCTCCCCTCCCCTGCCAATGTGTTTCCTTCCCCTCACTTTCACCTCTATCCACCTCTACAGCTACATTAGCATCGGTAGGAAGATAAAACGTTTCGGTGTCCTTGAGGTCACCCGACCAGCCTTTGTACAGGTTGGGTAGCCTTGCTATACAGGTCAGTCGCCTAGGTAGCTTTCAGCAATAGTACCTGTCCCTATTAAACATTCAATGGACTCCTCCCGCTCGGCTCCCTTCAGA
>NC_134883.1:24587103-24604603 GCF_041734735.1 Babylonia areolata | reverse complement strand
CCACCCCCCCCTTCCCCTTATTTTTTCTTCCCTCGATCACATTTCCAAGATTCTGTCGCACCGCTTGGTGTGAGACTCTCTCTCTCTCTCTCTCTCTCTCTCTCTTTCTCTGTGTGTGTGTGTGTGTGTGTGTGTGTGTGTGTTTTGTTTGCTTGTTTGCATCAATTTTCTTTCATTTTCTTCTAATTTGTGTGCATGCATGAATAATATATTCATTTCATTTCATCATGGTGGTGACAATAATAGCTGTACTATAAGTGATATTGGTGATGGTAGTAGTAATTTTAGTATCAATCACTTCTGTCTGCGTGGATTTGATGATAACAACATTGTGGCTTTTTTTCAGGTTGTCTATACTGATGACATATTTATCTCCCCCGCCCCCCCCCCCCTCTCTCTCTCTCTGTCTTATCCATCTGTCAATGTGTGTGTGTGTGTGTGTGTGTGTGTGTGTGTGTGTGTGTGTGTGTGTGTGTTCTCTATCACATTCCATCTGCAGGAAGGGGTGAATACTGGAATAATGCACAAAAAATATTCTTGAAACGTTCGCTTTGATTTCAGGGTACCACCCATAGCAAAATCACTTGAACATTTGCACCCCATATTGTATACTGTACGGGGTATGAAAGAGGACAAAGAAGAAGAAAAATCCTGCTCAGTAACAATGCAATAAATGAACAACGTAGACGATGTACCTATGTCAGGACATAACACTGTATAAGATATTTTGTTGTCCTGTTTTCTATAACTTATCTTATTGTTTTCTTTTTTAAGTGACAAGTTCGAAATTAAAACACTTAAAGTAACCACTTCACATGTAAAACGGTATACTTACATCATCATCCCCACTCACTCAGTATATATACACACCTAAATTTCTACACAATCAACTGATACTTACATACAACTTACATACGTGACCTCACATCTCTCACACTGTCAATATTCAGCCCGTAGCATTACAACCACAAGAAAAGTGCAAGTCCAGTGTTGTCCCAATGAGAAAACAATATACCAATTCATGTTCTAATGAAAAGGTCATTCAACTCGTCATGGAAAAAAAAACAAAAAAAAAAAAACCGGAGCTCGTGTACACTATATATCACGTGTTAGATCCCCCGGGTAGCTGTCATAATTATGAGTGTCCACCCAGACAGGGGGCAGGTACCAGACGGTCAGATCATTTACCAGTCCACTTCACCGACACTCTTACAAGTCCCCCCCCACAACTTCACCACGTTCTCTCTCTCTCTCTCTCTCTCTCTCTCTCTCTCTCTCTCTCTCTGTGCGCATGCACTATGCACACACTTTTTAAGAGCCTGTGTTCAGCGTGCGTGTTAGCTAAAGAATAGAGTCGGTGGCGGACGAAGACAGGACAAGTGTAAGTGCTCGGTCCACTTTTCGCTTTTATGACATAACTCATGACGCACATGCATTCTCATGTTCGCCCAGGACTTCTCCGTGCCGCCCATGTGTGTGTGTGTGTGTGTGTGTGTGTGAGTGATCATGCGCTTCAGATGATTCTTTTTAGTGAGGGTGTTGGCTTTCCACGACAAGTGCAGATGAAGATAGGATGTCCTTTTTTTTTTTAAAGTGGTTCTTAGCGTGACCTTCAAGAAAGAAAACTTTTTACGAGGTCCATGATCTTAGCCATCAATTTAAACCTTTTCTTCACCTCGGTAGATCTCTTTTTTTTTTTCCTCTCCCAAAGGTTCGTGTTCTGCGATAGCATATAACAGTATTATACTAGTGCACGTGCAGTATTACAAAAGCCTTTTTTTTTATTACTGCTCCATCATCTGCACACTTTCAGTGGCATTGTTCCCAGACCAATCACTCTGAGTTCCCCATACACAAACACATCCGGAATCGTCTGTCGCAGTCTAAGCGCCGGCAGCCCACATGGATCGAACTGTCCTTGTTATGTCGCTATGAGGCCAACACCAGAGGAGACCCTGCACCGCTGCACTTCAGTGGTGGTCAGTTGCGCCGGTGATAATTCAACACAATGTAGGAGTGGGCTGGTTTTCACCCTGGCCATCATTCTGGCAGCTACACTCCGCGGGACGGTTGGCCCTCGCCGCTTTGTTTGTCGGCCAAGTTAAGTCTTGCTGTGCTTGTGCCTCAGCGTTGATGCTTCTCGTTCTCTCTCTATTGACTTCTTCCTTCACCACCACTCGTTTTTTTTTTAATTCATTTTCTTCACTTTATTTATATCTCAGCTTAGTTTTGTTCAAAACTCATGTATGTTCACGTCTTCTAGTTATGATGATATCCGTCACATATTCAGTATGCACATGTGACAGGGCAGGACTTTATATAAGATTTTCTTGTTGTCCTGTTCATCGATATCTGTGTTGTATTGTGACATGTTCCAAAATAAAATACTGTTTAAACCTACACTCCGTGTTTTTGGTGCCATCCTCGGACTTTGGTGTATTCATTTGCTCCTATTTAAAACGCACGACATATCCTGCGATGATGCGGTTGTATGAAGGGAGAAGAAGAAAATGAAACACCTGTAGGTGCTGGGGAGGACACTGAGAAGCCACTGTCTCCACCCGCCCTTGGAACAATCCTGCACCACCCTTGGAGGCCTGGGCTGTGTTCCTACTTAAAACGCACGACATGTCCTGCGGTGCGGCTGTATGAAAGGATTTGTATTTGTATTTCTTTTTATCACAACAGATTTCTCTGTGTGAAATTCGGGCTGCTCTCCCCAGGGAGAGCGCGTCGCTACACTACAGCGCCACCCATTTCTTTTGTATTTTTTTCCTGCATGCAATTTTATTTGTTTTTCCTATCGATGTGGATTTTTCTACAGAATTTTGCCAGGAACAACCCTTTTGTTGCCGTGGGTTCTTTTACGTGCGCTAAGTGCATGCTGCACTTGGGACCTCGGTTTATCGTCTCATCCGAATGACTAGCGTCCAGACCACCACTCAAGGTCTAGTGGAGGGGGAGAAAATATCGGTGGCTGAACCGTGATTCGAACCCGCGCTCAGATTCTCTCGCTTCCTAGGCGGACGCGTTACCTCTAGGCCATCACTTCACATACATACACCCGACCCCTGTTCCCACACCGACGTCCATTTCACCGTGTCCGGCTCTCTCTACCTTCTGCTCCATACAGACTTGGTTAACGACATGACCATAGTCATCTATACCTAAGAATTATATTTGTCATCCGATGGTTTCAGATACACAAACATTCAGCCATCACCAAACATTTTCCTCTTCTACCACTACGCCCTCTTCTGGGCCTTCCTACTCTCCCTCCCAACGCTCTACCCATTTCTCTTTTCTTTTTTTTCTTTTTTTTTTCTGCCATAAAGCATATATTGACGTTTAATCCTTGTCACTATTCCACAAAACAGCAACATACTCTCGTCCTGTAGAATCACAATCACAAGAATAGCAAATAAGGTACAGATTCATATAGTGCACAAAACATAATTGTGAAAAAAAAAAAATTTGCAGCATTATCGAGAAGAGGCAAAACAGGTTAGATAATATGGTGGGACCCCTCTCTCTCTCTCTCTCTCTTTTTTTTTTTTTTACCCCGGTTTCTCAAGAGCATAGCGCGCTGATTTACATAAAAATTAAAAAAAGAAAAGAAAAAAAGATTACTGCAGTTTACTCAGCTCCATTCCCGGACTTCACGATATGCCCGGAAACTGGAGCTTACAAAATACATTAGCGACCTTTGGAAAATCGACAAACGAATCGTGTTATGCAAGACAGTGTAACGAGTCAACGTTTTTCTGCTCGCTCTTCGAATATTCCAGGACAATCAATATTTGTCTGCTCACACTTCGAATATTCCAGGACAGTCAACATTTGTCTGCTCGCACTTCGAATATTCCAGGACAAACGACCTTTAAAAAAACCAGCGAGCAAATGTGTGCGCACACACTCACACTCACACTCACGCGTACACACGCGCACTCATAATTATATATAACAACGCCCATGCGCACACCCATACAGATTCATTTAGCAAGTTTACACTTGTCTGCTTCCTCTTCGGGCATTCGAGTATAACCTTTAAACAATAATGCAAGCAACGCGCACGCACGCGCACACACACACACACACACACACACACACACACACACAAACATGCATGCATACAGATACACACATATGCCCGCGCGTGCACACCAACAGGTAACAACGCGCATGCCCACACTCGCTCAAATGTATCCAGCTTTTCACAATGGACTCAGTCCGCCCCGAGCCCCCCCCCCACACACACACACACACACACACACCCTCCCCGCCACTCCCCCGCAAGAAAAGTCCCCAACAAAGCCATCATCAAGAGAACGGTTCGCTATACCGACACCACATCAACAGGCCAATTTAAAGTGGCACGTGTGGAATTCCATACTGGATGTCTACATAGCTCAGTCGTTGGTTCGCTTTTCTGAAGGTTTATGAGTTTGGATCCTGGGGGCGCCTAAACTGAAAACCTTGCCACTTTCGCTGTCCATGCCCCCCCACCCCCCCACCCCCTCGCTGTCCATGTCCTCCCCCTCCCCCCCCCCCTCCACACACTTTCTTGTGTTCTGTTGTTCCGGTGGTGTTAGTGGCGTCGTGTTAGACACAACCTTCGTTCGACCAGGGTCTGATTTGACCGCTTTTTTTTTTCTTTTCTTTTTTTTTAATCACCCTTCCAGTATTGACAATACTATGGCAAGAAGTACACGGTGTCATTATGTCCCATATACCGGTTTTCAGTTTACCCTTTTCATTTCCTCGTGTGTCATTCTCACCCCAGATTGTGTGAATAGTGATAAACGATTAATTAAGTTATCACAGTCAACGCTGTGTTCAGTCATTTTCATTGACATATCCTTGGTTAACTAGTTTGTCGGTTTCGACGTGGATATTTGAACGATACATTTCACCGAAGGTGATTGAAACACAGCGTTGAGGGAAATCTCTCTCTGTTCAGGGATAAGACTGAATATCCGGTGCACCAGACGAGTGAATAAAAATCAATAAACAAACAAAAAACAAGCAACAACAAGGTTCGGAATGTCTTTCATTACTGAGGGTGATGAATGATTCAGTGTGATACGACACCTAAAACACTGACTGGGCGAAATGGCACAATGCAAAAATAATGACACCAGGGCAAAATGGGAATAGGTAACATGAACAATTCAATAAATAAAGGAGGGGGCCGGAGGGGGGGGGGGGGGGGCGGCGGAACGGGATGACATCCTCCCTTCACCCCCACTCTCCTCGAGCGGGTTGTCCCCAAATCGGCTAACTTACAATAAATTACATTAAATCACATGAGTGATCTTGTTGAGATTTTAACTCTCTCCATACGAACGGCGAAAGAGACGACGTTAACAGCGTTTCACCCCAATTACCATCATCAAAATATTGCAAGCGGAAGGCTGTTATACTGAAGAGGTGAATGTTGACAAAGAATACCACAATTCTGACGACGGAAGCTAAAGGTTGGGTCATTCAGACACCCACTGGACATCCGAGGGGTCTGTGTAGAGGAGAAGAGAGGACTGGCCGTACTGAGTGAGTTAACCAGCATCCGCTACAGCTTTTTATTCAAACTCTGAACGCCAGGCACAACAAGCGCTATACATACCTCGGGGTGGGGTGTCTTTCGTTGCGAAACTACTTGTCTAGACTCACTCCTCATTCCTAATCTGGACTCTTGTGGGGGAGTGGAGCTGCCCTGTCAAGTCCCCCACCTCCCCCCTACACCCCACCCCCCCACCCCACCCCCCGCCCCTCATCTCTTCTCCTCCCACTTACTTCTTTCTGTTCACACCCACGCAACCGCTTGTACTTTGTTGCAGGCAGGTGAGGAGAGGCGAATGGGGTTGAAAGAGGGTTTGATGAGAGGGTCATGGTGGGGGGAGGGTAAGGGAATGGAGGTTGGAGATGACGCGAGTCGCCCAGCTCCTTAGCGTTTGAGGAGGACCCCCACCCCTCCAGATTATAACCTCGTTCAAGCTCAGCAAGTAGCCAGCGTGAGGACAAACACGGGGAGCGAGGGCCATTGAGTCGAGTGGAAAGCGGTGGGAGGGGGGTGGGGGGCGAGGGGGGGGGGGAGCCGGGGGGACAAGTGTTTGCTCTCTCACAACCCCTCACCTGGGCTCTGTCCACAGATCAGCGCTGACCATTACGTCCAGGTGAAGAGTCTTGGGGTGTGGGGGGTGGGGATCAGAGAGGGATGAGGGGTCATCCGAGGACGGTTTAAGGCTGGACGGGGTGGGAGAGGTGAACAAAGTCTCCCTTTGACAGAGGAAGGTAGGGGTGCGGGATTTGGAGAGAGAGAGAGAGGGAAGGGATGAATTGTGGTATTAGTTCACTTTGTGGTCCGTAACTCCAGTATTTTCGTTCAAAGCTGACGGACACAGGACGACGCGAAATTGGACATGTTCTGACTGGTGCACCCTACCGAAAAACCTTGTTCTTTGACCATGACTTCCACCAGGGTTCATGCTCTTGCCTCCACACGCTGCTGCACGCTCTCAATTTAAGATATAATGCGAGGTGAATCTTACCGTAGCCTTGACCTTTCACATCCAGCCTTGACTTTTAATGAGGCTTATACTCTGCAACAGTCCAATCACTGTGTGCCGAGTTTAAAAAAAAAGAAAAAAAAAAAGGTTTGCATATCAAGGTCCAAGCTCTAGACTTGCCCTCAAGCTATTCTCTTCTTTTTTTTCAGCCCTGTTACGTCACGTTATGTCCCTGTCCTTGCTTTTGGCCCTGGACTTTGAACTTCGTCAGACTTGGTTTTTCGTACCTTTCAGGGAGAGGTCGACTGGCAAGCATTTCACAGTGAAGCAAGAGCTCTCAAATTCGTGCATACAAACCCAAACATTTTGGCTTATTTTCACGCTCTTCTTACCATTCTTCCTCCTCCTCAAAAAAAAGAGAAGAAGAAAAGACTGAAATGAACGAACCAGCCATCTCTGGGAGTTAACATACATCACTATCTCCTCCATGCTTTCTTTCGCGCTTTCCTTGACTTCAGTAAGCCGAAATAATTATCATCCATATCATGGTCCGTATTTCTCATGGGTTGCGAAGTTTTGGATTTGTACATCGTGTGATGGACGTCATGCAGTAAACAAGGAGAGGCAGCCAGCTGGTGTAACCTGACGATGTTACTTCACGACCATTTTTTTCCCTTTCATTCAGGCTTTGAATTACCTCATTAAATGCGACAACAAGAGAGGCAAGGCCTTCAAGACTCACTTGTGATACACTTTAAAAAAAAAATCAAGCTTTTTATGTATTGAGTATAATTTCAAAATGTAATGTTTAAGATGAGAAAGATCAGTTTAAAGCAAATCAACTCCCCAGCATTAATTACAGAGTAATTTCCCTTTTTTTACTATCTGCACCAAAACGTTTGCAAAATAAATCAAACTTCCATGCTTAGCAAAAGAAGTTCCTGTTTGAACAAAAAATGATAATAATGACTGCTCTAGTTGTTGGGTCAGAATATCAGATCAAAGTGCCAAGTTTAGAGAATACAAAAAATATAAATATAACAGTAAATGCAGTCTGCATATAATTAGGCTTCATTCTTTATTTTTTGTGCCCATCCCAGAGGTGCAATATTGTTTTAAACAAGATGACTGGAAAGAACTGAATTTGTCCTATTTTTATGCCAAATTTGGTGTCAACTGACAAAGTAGTTGCAGAGAAAATGTCAATGTTAAAGTTTACCACGGACACACACACACACACACAACCGAACACCGGGTTAAAACATACTCACTTTGTTTACACAAGTGAGTCAAAAAGGGGGGACAGCGTGGGTCGGAATTGGCATATGCGGTAGGTATTATTTACAAGATGACTTTGACAGCTCCCAAGTACAAGAAAGGGATAGAAGGGTTGGTACAGAGGGAGTGTAAGGAGGAGGAACGGGAGAGGGCGGGGGAGGGGGTGGCGGGGGGAAGGCGGAGGGGTGTGGTGGTGCTGCTGCATCATCACAGATACTTTGGTCTGTCTTGCTTTGGTCTTTCACCCAATCTGGATAATAATTATTATCTACAATGGCCGTAAAGAACAGTCCGTCTTAAAAAAAAAAAAATCTGCTCACTGTTTTTTTCAGAACAGTGTCGTTCAACAAGGCAAAGTAAACAGTTTATTTCTACATACACTATACGGCTATTGCAAACTGTGTCTTGAAGTGAAGTTTAACGACCAATTAGCAGGAAGAAGAAGAAGAAGAAGAAAAAAAAAAAAAAAGCTCGTGGGGTCAAGTCATTCCAGGGCTTGGGTCTTGGTTCGGTGGAGGTCGCGTTCTGAGTCCCGTGTCTTGCAAACTGTGTCAACTGTCTCAAGGTTGTGTACTGTACTGAAGGAAGGACGGCCTTGCTGACTGACCACTTCTCGTCGCCCCTTGACTCGCTCGCTCATTCCGCCGTCTGTTTGCAAAGGGTAGGGTTCACTGGTATGACTCTGGGTGAACAGGTCTGCACGTGTGTCCATTATAATGTAATAGGCTATACTTACTGACCGCTGGCTAGCTTCACTTTTCCTTTTGCACCGTCACAAATAGTGACCTCCGAGAAAAAAGAAAAGAAAAGAAAAGAAACAGTGTAAAAAAAGAAAGAACGAGGGAGAAGGACGGCAAGGAGGGGAGGGGATTAAGAGAGGGCATACAACAGGCAGAGCTGAAAGAGAGTTCAGAATTCAGGCTTCAGACGGTTCACAGTACTTCGGCCACCGGTCCAAATAAAAATCACAGAAAAAATCCACATGTAGATTAACAATACTGCATGTCATGCATATAAAACATTCTGGTTTGAGCATATCGTGAGAAAGAAAGAAAGGGAAATCATAGCACTGACGACCAACAGATCTGAAATCAGAGTACTAACAAACCAAAGATCTAAAAACCTACTTCACCAACTCCCTTTCAGCAACACCCACCCACCCACCCCTCAGACTGCCCCGCCTCCTCCCAACACCCCTACAGTTTCCACTGTCACCACAGCAACGTTCAGCATTCCACGACACCCAGTGACCCGCTCTGGCCATTAGAACAGAAACCTTCGTTTACGTGCTCCACACCTCTATTCAGAAAGTCATCTCCAAACACAGTCCTGTCACTTCAACGCTGAACCCCCAAAATCCCCTTTGTTGAAGCTGACGACGTCTGATTCGTCCACTGAAGCGTCCAGCTTGAATTTGGACGGAGGATGAAGATGGTACTTGAAAGAAAACCCAAGATCCCACCCACCGAGACCTTAATCCTCTGCCCACGTCAACTGCTGAACTGCATAGCGATCCTAACATGCACAGACGGCCAATACACACACACACACATACAAAAAGACTCCTGTCAACTTTTGACCAAGTGAGTGGATTAAGGCTCTCTACAGCCTTGCCTTGTCTTACCTTGTTTTACCATAGTTTTTACCAAGGCGGATGTCTCAAGGCGTTATGGTAAGGAGAAGGACAAATCTGTGTCCAGTATTTTGACGCGTTGTATATAGAGTTAGAAGTTTGCGTTATGCTTCAGTTTAAGAAGAAGAAGAAGAAAGAACTGTTTTTGTATTCGTGGCAATGTAATCATCTGTTCAGTGTTTCGAGTACAAATTACCAATTGTGAAGGCACATGAAGGTTTTCATGAGTTTAGTATAAATTCTAAAACACTTCATGTTGCATTTCAATCATAAGTGAGCGTTCAAATAACGCGCAAGTTGTAAATAACTTTTCTTTTTCTTTTTTTTTGTTCGTTGATTGTAAATTTGTTCAACACACACACACACACACACACACACACACACACACACTTGCATATATAGCATAATTTATGTATATATAGTTTTCTTTATAACAGGGCAGCCCTGATACAGCTCTGTGCGGTCTACTGGACTATAAGCAGTTTCAGTTTCTCGAGGAGGCGTAATTGCGTTCGAACAAATCCATATACGCTAAACCACATCTGCTAGGCAGATGCCTGACAGCAGCACAACCCAATGTGTTTGTCAGGCTATGAGTGAATGTATATATATTTGTGTACCTATCCGAGTGGATTCCTTTTTAAACAATTTCGCCAGGGGACAACATTCTCGGTGCCATGGTTTGTTCTTTTTTTCAGTGCGCCAAGTGCGTGCTGCACACGGGACCTCGGTTTATCGTCTCATCCAAAAAGACTTATACGCTCAGTTTGATTTTCCAGACAAACTTTGGAAAAATGGCGAGAGCGGGATTCGAACCCACACCTTCACAGGCTCACTGTATTGGCAGCTGAGCGTCTTAACCAATCTGCTACCTTCCTCCTTGGGCTATCAGCAACAATGTCAAACGACCCTCTCACCTCATACCACTCATTATTGACCAACCCTCTACCCTCAAGGACACGGCAGTGCAAAAGAGACCAAAATGATGATTTTTCATGATTTGGATTTTTGATGGATTTTTATTCTTGAACATCTCTTCTATCATATGCATACATTTTTCCACTGTAAAGATGTCTTAAACAATGAAAAATATTGCCAATAAAGATTGCTTGCTGAATCACGGAAGTGTTTATTTTGTTCAATTTCGACGTAAGTCGTCAAGTTTCTGGCCTTGACAACATACCTTGGACCTGCTCAATGATGAGTAAACCTACAACCATGAGACTTTGCATGATTGTTTTATAACATGTTATTGAAGTTTTATCGTGAGTATGTATGAAAATATTCTCTGGGTTTTAATTCATAACAGTTTTAATCTTTTTACCCATTGTAAATTTTGAGGATTTCGCAATACCCAAAATTTCAAAAATTAATAAAAAAATACAATAATTGAAGAATCAACACAATCTCACGTGAAAAAGAAGATAATGTCATGGTGTATCAAATCCATATAACAAAACGTGTTTGCAAGCACCACATGGACCACAAACCCGATTTCTTTAACACATTGTTTGGCGGCCATTTTGATTTGTTTCCAAAGCACCATGGTATTGATAAAAATCTAAGAACACTTTTTTGTGTGTGTGATCCACAAGTGATGATACACCTAGAAGCCAAAAAAAAAAAAAAAAAAAAAAAAAAGAGAGAGATATAGTTGGAGAGAAAAAAAAAAGTCGTTATTTGACTGTAGTGTCTGGCCTTACTTAACCAACCTTACCTGCAGGATCTGCTCCAGCATCTCGAGGGACGTGGAGATCCACTCGGTTTGCGAGGCCAGGTCCGTGTCCGCTTCCCTCGTGGCCTCCGAGCTGGAGTAACTGGCAGAGCAGGAGGACACCACGATGCCGCTGTCTGGCCGGGATTTGACCCCTCCCCCTCCCCCTCCTCCTCCTCCTCCTGTTTTCAGGTTGCTGCTGTTGCAGCGGCTACCCGCGGCGCTACCCCGGGTACCTGTGATGGTGGTTATGGTAGTAGTGGTGTTGGTGTTGGTGGTGGTTGCGCTACCCGTGCCGTTTCTTCCTTCTTCGCTCTGTTTCGGGTTAAAAAAAAAATAATAATAATAAAAAAGATAAAAAATAAAAAAAATTTAAAAAGGGGGTAGAGGGGTGGGGTGTGTGGGTGGATTAAAAGTGCGTCCGGTATTGTTCTTTTCTTCTTGAAGTTTTGTGTGGTGTGGTGTAGAGTAGTGTAGGGTGGTGTGGTGTGGTGTGGTATGGGGTGGTATGGGGTGGTGTAGAGTAGTGTGGTGTGGTGTGGTGTGGGGTTGGGTTGGGTGGCGTTGTGTGGTGTGGTGTGGTGTGGTGTGGTGTGGTTTGGTTTGATGTGGTGTGGGTGTGGTGTGATGTGATGGGGTGTGGTGTAGTGTGGTGTGGTGTGGTGTGGTGTTGCGTGGTATGGTGTGGTGCGGGGTGGGGTGGTGTGGGGTGGGGTGGTGTAGAGTAGTGTGGTGTGGGGTGGGGTAGTGTGGTGTAGTGCATAACAGTGGTGTGGTGTGGTGTGGTGTGGTGTGGTGTGGTGTAGTGCATAACAGTGGTGTGGTGTGGTGTGGTGTGGTGCATAACAGTTCAGTGTGTGGTGTGGTGTGGTGTGGTGTGGTGTGGTGTAGTGCATAACAGTTCAGTGTGTGGTGTGGTGTGGTGTCTGGTCGCGTAGAGTTATGCAGTGTACCCACAGACCCCGCTCTTCTCTCTCTCTCTCTCTCTCTCTCTCTCTCCGCGTTATTCTTTTGTTTTCCAACAACAAGCTATGCAAAACTGTCTACATAATTATAAGGATACCATTTTTTCATCCGCTCTTTTTTTTAAACGAAGGAATGTGGATTTAGTTTTCAATCTCACAATTAACTCGTTCATGTTCGATTTCTATTTCTCCTTTTTAAAAAAAATATATTCTTTTGTTCTTTGTCATGATATGAACTCCATTCTGACGGGTAAATAAAGCGAGAGCGAGTTCGTAAAATTTGATACGAGGTGTCGGGACACTGTGTGATCCCTCCCCCCATTCCCCGCACCCCCCCCCCCCCACCCCCCACCCCCCCAAACCCCCAATCCCTTTTTATTTATTTTTTTTTTTAATCTCTCTCTCTTCTTCTTCGTGCGATTGCACGTCTCGAGGTGTTGGCCTGTTTTTCCCTTGTGTCTCTATGTACCCAAATCGGGTTTCTCGGATTAAAAATGATTTTGAACCTTTTGACATCCATTATAGCCTACACCCGGTAGATGGCATAGAGGTAACGCGTCCGCCTAGGAAGCGAGAAAATCTGAGCGCGCTTGTTCGAATCACGGCTCGGCCGCCGATACTTTCTTCCCCTCCACTAGACCTTGAGTGGTGGTCTGGAGGCTAGTCATTCGGATGAGACGATAAACCGAGGTCCCGTGTGCAGCATGCACTTAGCGCACGTAAAAGAACCCACGGCAACGAGGGTTGTTCCTGGCAAAATTCTATAGAAAAATCCACTTCGATAGGGAAAACAAATGAAACTGCACACAGGAAAAAATACCAAAAAAAAAAAAAAAAATGGGTGGCGCTGTATTATAGCGACGCGCTCTCCCGAATTTCACACAGAGAAATCTGCTGTGATAAAAAGAAATACAAATACAAATGGTACTGACAAATCACTCCCTCTCAACACTGTTTCACTAATCTAGATACACGTTACAGAACTTGATCTTACCCCCTTCCTTTTCGATTACGCTCTTTAACTCTCTCCGTACGAACGGAGAAAGAGACAACGTTAACAGCGTTTCACCCCAATGACCACCATCAAAATATTGCAAGCGGAAGGCTCTTATACTGAAGAGGTGAATGTTGACAAAGAATACCACAACTCTGACGACGGAAGCTAAAGGTTGGGTCATTGAGACACCCACTGGACATCCGAGGGGTCTGTGTAGAGGAGAAGAGAGGACTGGCCGTACTGAGTGAGTTAAAAGGTCAAGTTTTTCGGCGCTCTGGACTCTATACGATGGGTTAGTATCAAGAGCAATTAACAACAAAGTCTACACGACACACAACACATACAGCACCACAGTATCAGTATCGGTATCAGTATCAGTAGCTCAAGGAGGCGTCACTGCGTTCGGTCAAATCCATATACGCTACACCACATCTGCCAAGCAGATGCCTGACCAGCAGCGTAACCCAACGTGCTTAGTCAGGCCTTGAGGAAAAAACAACAACATTTTTAAAAATAAAATAAAATAAAATATAATAAAATAAAATAAAATAAAATAAAACGGCGCCACAAGACTTGCGAAGTATAAACATCCAAGGACTGACCTCAACAGCGGAGTGTCCTCGTGTCCCGCTGAGTGATGACGTGTCAGTTTTAGGACGGCACGCGCTGCTCCGAGCACGTGACGACGACGACGACTTCATGCTTCCGGTCAGACTGGTTGCACGGGCACCCTGTGCACGAAAAAAAAAAAAAAAAAAGTGATAAAAATATTTATTTATGTATTTATGGTCGATTTGGTGAGATGATGAGATGGGAGAGGTTTGTTAAACGACAGAAAAAATAGTGTGTGTGTGTCGTGTGTGTGTGTGTGTGTCTGTGTGTGTGTGTGTGTGTGTACTCTTGTGCGAGTACGTAACATATGACTTAAGGATGAACGATTAGACTACATTGCCCATCATGTTGATGCAGTTAGTCTTCGTCTAACTCCGCACAAGCAAGAGGCACAACCAGTAAAATAATTTCCAAAACTTAAAAACCAGGTGTTCTTCTTTCCTTTTCAGAGTCTGAACACCCTGTCTTTCACACTTTCTTGAGGCGAATGCCAAACAACTCACACTGATATATATATTTCGTTCTCCGCAATATTCGAAAATAACTGTTGAAGTACAGGAACACGCTGTCGTTTGTGCATACGAACTCACCCCCCCCACACACAAGGATGAAACTCAAAGCATAGTCGGCGAAGATTTATAGACTTTTCAGGCCGAGCACTTCAACACACACACACACACACACACACGAACACACACACACACACACACACGACACACACACACACACACACACACACACACACACACACACGACACACACCACACACACACACACGACACACACAAACGTCACCACCCTACTCACGACAAGAGATTCGACGGGGGAAAAAAAAAAAAAACACCCCCAAAAAAACCCCACACAATCTCCCAAGCGAGCCATTACCCACCTCAAGCGGACTGATGAGGAGAAAAGCCGGGAAGAGAACCCCGCTGTCAGGCAGAGGGGACGTTTTACGGGGCAAGTAAAAGCTGTAATAAAAAAAGGGGGTCTTCAACTGTCAACTCGTCTGTTTTCCCTTCCCTCGTCACTCCTGTAAGCCCTTCTTCACCACCCATCCACCCACCCACCCACCCACCACTAACGTACCTACCCCCCCTCCACCCCCCTATCTCCCCCCAATACCCCCCCCCCCCCCCTTCTTCCCATCCCTCTACCCGTAACTCCCCCAAAAAGCTGTGGGAATCACTGAAGCTGGGATTTTTTTTTTTTTTTTTTTTTGCTCTGCTGGGCTCGGCTCGCCACTGACCGTGATTTATTGTCAAGCGTCGTGGGGTTGCTTCCCTTCATAAGCCCCCGGTGCCCGGGGGTCCCTTCTTGCCCATCATAAATCATAGAGTGACCAGTGACCAGTGACGCAGCAGTGGTCACCTCCCACCACGCCGCTGTCTCGCAGGGGCGGCACCTGTCTATTAGTTAAGTAGTTGTCGTAGTACTATAGTAGTAGCAGTCCGCTCCCTCCTCCCCACTCCCCCCACTCCCCCAGACCCGCCACCCTAGCGCTGTGCTATGCTGCCTCCCTTGTGTTGGCTTTCTCTCGAAGTCTTGTTCCAATAACCGGCCAAGGGCAGTACAGCTTATTATCATTGCTGTTACTCTCTGTGTGTGTGTGTGTGTGTGTGTGTGTGTGTGTGTGTGTGTGTGTGTGTGTGTGTGTGTGTTTGTCTCTGTGTGAGTGCGTGCGTGTGTGTGTGTCTGAGTGTGTGTGCGCACGCGCGCGTGTGTGTGTGTGTGCGTGCGTGCGTGTGTGCATGAGCGTGAGAGAGAGCAACAACACTCTGTCCGGGCATGTCTTCTTTCAGTTTTCTTTTTCATTGTTCTTCTTCTTCTTCTTCTTCCTTTGGAGGTAAGTTACTTTTCGGGTTGACAATGGAAACGGCGGACGTGTGTCGGCCTGTGTTATGACCAATTGTCCGCTCTGAGCTCCTCAAAATGGCCCTCCCTGGATTAGTTGTAGTGTAACGGCGACTAAAAGGGAAAAGTCTAGGGGGTCCTGGAGGACACAATGCAGTCCCAATGGGCCGGACAGTGGGTTATCGGTGTCCTAAGCGTGATCAATTCCGAAAAGCTCGGCAAGAGGTCTCGTGGGGGGAGGGGGGGGATGTTTTTAATAAACTGAAGTTAGGGAGGGTGGCAGGGTGTGTGTGTGGGGGGGGGGGATACTGACAGATAAGGCTTTGAGGTGGACACTGCCCTCCGTACCTCCCCTTCATGTAGCAACCTGGGCATGAAATCCTGGGGTACCTACCTACCTGCAGGTCCACCTGCCAGAGGGGTGGGACTTCTAAATTTGTCTGACATTCTTCCAACCTCTTGCAGTCTCCTGCCTACACTGTGACACACACACACACACACACACACACACACACACACACACACACACACACACACTACACACACACACACACACACACACACACACACACACACACGCTGGCTTCCACTTGGTCCACTCTTTGATACGCAAGTTTGGCGCACTACAGGGACTCGTTCGGATCATCCATGGTGGGAGACTTCTGATTTGTCCACCCTTCAAAGATCCGGCTCGAGGACTCCAGAGGGGGTCAAAACAACGGATATCAAGGGCGCCAAGCACCGGCAGGAAAAAAAGCGGAGTTGTGACCCCCTGAATCACTTTCATCGGATTTCCCCTGCTGGTCAGAAAATCTCAATCTGTCCCTCTGTGTGTGTGTGTGTGTGTGTGTGTGTCTATTTGGACTGACCCCACGGCGTTCTTTTGCACCAACAATACGTCAAACAACCATCTTACACCAACTTTCTGCACCCTTGACTTTTTGTTTAAGTTAGTCTCTACTTCACCAAGAGAGGCAAATTGGATGTGCCTAAAACCTCTAAACTCTGCTTTCTTTTTATATACAACAGCCCACTCCCGCTGGGGATCAAAGGATAACTGGCCATGTCCATTAACGCGTCACAAATCGCCTCAGACACCGATAAGACTTCTCGATGAAAGCTGTAGAATGAGAAAACAATCACATTCAGTCTGTCATCGACGCGAACAAATTTGTTTCCATTGCAAGTAAAATCGCAGTTTACGTTGTTGGGGTTTTTTTGGGGGGTTTTATTGGTACACCCCTCCCCCCATACACATCCCCCTTAACCCATAACCCTCCCACTCCACCCCTCACCCCCTCTTCATTCTGGGACCGAGACATCTGAAGGCTGTTATTTTAACTTCTCTACAGGATGCCTCCCCTGGTAATGAGATACGCATTGGGAGAATCGATTCAAAACACACTCCAGTTTGTTCGCAACTCCCCAGCATGATGTGAGAGTTTTGTCCACCTAAGTATTTTCTACAGATCTATGAGAAAAAAAAAGAGATACGCATTGTGAGAATTAATTCAAAACACACTTCATTTTTTTGGCAACTGCCCAGCATGATGTGAGAGAGTCATGTCCACCCAAGTATTTATACTGGTCTATGAAAAAAAATAAATAAATAAAAAATAAAAAAGAAGCCTGTTTACACAATGGCGAAAGCTGCGATGCTTCTTCATCGCTACCGGCAGCAAACAGATATCTGCTTAGTTTACCATATCTTTCATGTTGAAGACAAATGAAACCAGTTAGTGGTTTGTTTATTGCAAGTAATAATAATAATAATGGTACTTATATAGCGCTGAATCTTGTGCATAGACAAATCTAAGCGCTTTCGCACCAGTCATTCTCACGCACGCACAACTGTAAAACTGGAGAAACTAAAGACAAGGAAGAGGCAGGGAAGGGAGGCTATTTTGGGAAGAGGTGGGTTTTAAGGCCAGACTTGAAAGA
>NC_134883.1:24572103-24582103 GCF_041734735.1 Babylonia areolata | reverse complement strand
GGGGGAGGAGTTGGGGGGGGGGGGGGTGTCCACAAAACAGACCATGGCCTGAGGTACTTTCGGTGTTTATTAAGGCAAGCAAGCACCAACACAGACGACAACTCTACTGTCGACATGAAGATCCGTGTGGACATAATATTGTTCTTGGTCAATTCAGTCCACTTGTCTTTGCTCTATTTTCCTTTTCTTTCTTTGGTTTCAATAGTCTTTAATCATTCAACAATACACATGATTACAATGCAATGAATGACAAAAGAGCATCAACAAGCTTAAAGCTTATACTGTGCTCACAACGTTGCACTTCAATTTTATCATGACGGCTGATGAACCATATTATCAATTGTATCAAATAACACTCATAAACAGTAAGTAATGAAATAATAAAATAAAACAAATAAACAAACAGTACATAATACAGGAAAATGATGCCAATATCAATATTAACATGATATTAAATTTATTATCACCAGAGTAATTGACCTGATAGAAGAAAAACACGAAGGAAAAAAAAAAAAGAAGAAGAAGAAAATTTAGAAGAATGGTGGGTAAGGTGGTGGGGGAGGCCCTTCATCGGGGAATAAATACATTTGGTTCCTTCCAGCGCTCTGTCTGTCTGTCTGTCTGTCTGTCTGTCTGTCTGTCTCTCTCTCTCTCTCTCTCTCTCTCTCTCAAAGTTCTGATCGATTAATTTGAGACATACGATACCAGTTTATTTGGCAATGAATATGGATAGACATTTAAAATGTATCATGGCAAAGTTTAGATTTGGAATTTCTGATTTGTTTACGCATTATTACCGTTACAGACAACATAAAGATAGTGACCTTATTTGCCCGTTATGTAAAAGTGCGACGGAGAGTGAACTCCACTTTGTACTTTGTTGTACTGTGTTAAGTGATCTTAGAAATCAACTGATACCTTCAACATTTCATAGGCAGCCCTCCTTGTTCAGACTGTATTTGCTTATGTCATCCACTAAGGAACACGTTAATAAACAGCCAGCAATTTACTTGTATAAAGCCTTAAAGATTAGAAATACAATATGCAGTTGAGTGTGTGCTGGTTTTCTGCTTTTTTGTTATTCTATGTGAATAAGACTAAATGCAGATAATGATTTTTTTTTCTCATTTTCAGGTTACAACTGTGCTATGTTACATATCTGAATATATTACCTCTGTAATGTTTGTTTACACCACCCCTTCATGAGGGGCCATGGCCTATATTGAATAAAACATCCGTATCCGTATCCGTATCAAAGTTGTGATCTCTCTCTGCCTCCCTCTTTCTCTCTTTCTGTGTCTCTGTCTCTCTGTCTTTCTCTCTCTCTCTTTGTATCTATTTGACCTTCTCTCTCTCTCTCTCCCTCTCTCTCTCTCTCACACACACACACACACTCACACACACACGCGCGCGCGCGCGCACACACACTCCCTCCCTCTCTTTTTCTCTCCTCGCTCCACCGCCCCCTCCAACCTATACCCACCCTTACCTAATCTTCATGTTCTTAGTAAACTTTCTGCTCGACCTGCTGCCTATACTAGCTCTTTCTTGTACCCCATCACCCTCCCCTCCCCTCCCCCCCGCCCCCCACACCGGCCCCCTTCCCCCCACCCAACATTCTCCCCCCCCCCCCACACACAAACAAACACACAATTCCACCCACCCACACGCACACAATCAGAGGGTCAGCAGCCGGACAGGACAGGACAGGACAACCTGTAAACTCGTCGCGAACAACACAACATAGAGCACGGACAGAGAGGGGTAGGGTAGGGAGAGAGAGAGAGAGAGAGAGAGCCCTCACGAACAGCTGGTAGTGGAAGGTGGCGGTTGGTGGTCAACGAAACGTTCAAAAGATTAGAGCGCTATTAACCTACCGTTCTCCCTTTGACCAAACTTCTCCCCTACTTTCTTCTTGCCCTTCGAACCGTACACGCCTCCGACTGGAGGGGAGGGGAGGGGAGGGAGAGTTTGTCCAGTCAACAGAAGGCGCCACCGCTGAGCTATGTCAACTTGTGACTGAACTGACCCCCCCTCCAACACACTTTTCGCTACCGCTTTTGGCCATCGTGTTTCACAACATACGTCCGCATTGTTAGGTGTCCCCATAAAGTAAAGGCTCGGTGGTCATTAAATTCTTCACGGAAGCATGACCCAGAAAGGAAACACACACACACACACACACACACACACACATATATATATATATATATCTAAGGGGAGGGGAGTGGAAGGGTAGGTGGATGAGTGAAATAAGGAAGAAGAGGGGGATAAATATATGTATAAGAAGGAGGAGGAGAAGAAGATTATGAAGAAGTTGGGGAAATTGAAAAAAAACAACAACAAACAAACAAACAAAGATGACCACCGTTATCATCTACAGAAACAAAATAAAATGTATTCATCCGTGACAAGTGCTAAAGTGACATGTATCCGGGAAGAATGTCTCTCTTAATTTTAAGACAACGAGCTTTCTTATTTACGTTCCGATAAAATATAGTGTTTTCCATCACGACGAACTAAATATTATGAACAGATTAAAACATAAAAAAACCTTGTACACTGACACAACAATGTTATTGAGAGATGAGGAGAGAGAATGAGTGTGTGTGAGAGAGAGAGAGAACGCATGTGAGTGGCAGACATAAATAAAGGCCGATGGAGCATTCATAAACAAAAACATACAACCAAAATAATTGTCACCGCATCACCAACGAACTGTAACAGAAGGAATGCATTTATATCAAAACCAACCTTCACGTTTTACACACAGACACACACAGAGAAACAAGAGCTATGAGCTGCTCAACGTCTCAACTCCTGACCTTGTGAACAGTGAACCAGTTTCATCAGTCTTTCCCTTTGATCACAGCAGGCTTTCACAGGATTTCACAAAGCCAGTAACTGCTACAGCACAAGAAAAAAAAAAAAAAAGTTTCACAAGGCCGATAATTGCTTCAGGATAAAACAAGTTTCGCAAGGCCAGTAACTGCTTCAGAAAAAAAAGAAGGTTTCACAAGGCTGGTAATTGCTTCAGGAAAGGGAGGAAACAAACTACAGAAACCTTCTTCCTTTCCAGTTCTGCACCGCAACAGTTACCTTCAATGGAAAGCATTGGCTTCAAAGCCTGGGCGTGCAGCAGCCAAAAGATTCATTGAAAATGTTAAAGGATGATTTAAAGCTTCTTTTTATATATATTTTTTTCACACTGAACACGCAGCGTCTAAAACTTTCAGGGAACTCTTCCGGAGCGAGGATAAAATAATTAGTCACACGAATGACTCTGCTCATTCAGAATTTCCAATGATGAAAACAAAATAAATAAATAAATAAATAAACAAAATCTTCGGACTGACGTTAACTGAAACGATGCATTACATTTTGAAAATTAAATAATAACGAAAAAAAAAAAAAAAAAAAAAAAAGTCGATGCTTCGGATATGAAATTATCACTCACACTTTGTTCATTTTTTTTTTTTTTTTTTTTTGCCCCACTCAACGGAAGCAGACGTTATTAATTGAAACGATGCATTTTCAAAGTTTAACAATCACACACAAAACATTCGATGCCTCGGATATATAAAATGATTTACTTGCGCTTCGTTCACTTGTTGTCCATCTCTCTCCGCCCCTCTCTCTCTCTCTCTCTCTGTCTGTCTTTCTCTCTGAGCCAAGTCGAACGCATGGAACGGACTGTTGCGATTGTTGCTGTTGGGATGTGAAGTTCTGCCACGCACAACGTATATTTTCACGAAGACTAAATTGAGCGGGTGGACGTATGGTAGAACTGAGTTTTAACGACCTTTCGGAAGAGCGGGTGGGTCCTCACTGTATTATATATACATAAGCGCAGCGACGCACGTGACTGACTTTGGGGGGGGGGGGGGGGGGGGGAACAGGAGGAGGAGGAGAGGGAGGAAGTGGGGGAGGGAGGAGGGCGCGGGAAGGTGTGGGCGAGAGGTTTGGGTGGGGGGGGGGGTCTGAACGAGACGTCTCACTTTCTGTGTCTGCAGGACAGCCAGAATATTATAAGTATAGTGGTAATGGATTTATACACAGCTGGAGGAGGTAAGAAGAGGTAAAGGGGTGGGTGGTCAAACAAGCCGGCCGTCTGTCCGCACGCACGCACGCGACCTGCCACAAAGTGTCATGACACCGACCCCACCCACCTGCTGTCGCCTTGCGCGCGCGCTCGCGGTGTGTGTGTGTGTGTGTGTGTGTGTGTCTTGCATCTCTTGTCACCGACCACTCGTCGACCTCTCCCCTTCCACCTCGTCACCGTGATTTTTTTTTTTTTTTTTTTTTTTCCTTTAGTTTGATTTGGCTTGCATGCGACTGGTGCGAATGTTTAGCCAGTTCAGTTCAGTAGTTCAGTTTCAAGAAGGTATCAAAGCATGTGCACTGATCCCTATGTGCTGCAACACCGTTACTGCTGCTGTGTGTATCTCTATCTCTCTGTATTTTGTTTTTTCTTCCGTTTTCTTTTATTAGGCGACGGACAGGACTGTTTTGGTCAATACCTAACTGAAAAGCCACGGGCATTATTTTCCAGTTTGTTGTTTTCAGTTGTTGTTGTGTTGTTTTTGTGTTGTTGTTTTTTTTGGTATTGTATGGTATTGTATAGTATTATATTGTATTGTGTTGTATTGTATAGTATTGTATTGTATTATATCTCAAGGCCTGTCCAACGCATTGGGTTTATGTGTTGGTAAGGCATCTGCTTATTAATTTTTTTTATTTTTTTTTTTTTTTACGAAAGATATGATGTAGAGTATATGGATCAGTATGCACGCTCTGACAACCTCCTTGAAACTGAAACTGAAATTGTATTGTAATGTATTTGGTGTGTTATACCTCAGCAGTAGGGAATACCTTCAACAAGCAATTCAGGACGCCCCCCCCCCCCCCCCCCCCCCCCCCCACCCACACACACACCCCTCCAATACTCGCGGCAAAACACGTCTCTTTCGGCCCATCACGCTGACCACTGACCACTGCCAAGGGAAAGAAGTGAATTCGCACACAACAGATATTACTATGACGAAATTGTCCAGAAATGCCGAGGACACTTCATAAGCAAAAACCCTCCATTTTGTATATATATTATGTGTATATAAACTGTGTGCGGTCAAGTACCTCTCTGCTAACCTCAAGCGGACTTTTGGCGCCTACAGTAAGATGTATGTATTCATTGCAATCGCTACCTGGGTACGCGCCATACCCCTGATTACAGTTGCTGTCCTGATTTACGTTCATCATGCCACGACCACCACCATCTTCAGAAGGATATACAGACGACTCGAGTAAGAGTGTTTACGTCTGCTAACGGACAGATAGCGATTGACACACACACACACACACACACACACACACACACACACACACCAGACAACAAAAGAACACCCTGAATTTTCAGGTCGCCTAAAAACACGTCCATTTCAATGAGAAAAACAACAACAAAACTCACATAATACGCTGATGATGATAACTGCCAAAGGAAAGAATTAAAGTGAATTCAATACACTGATGATGATAACTGCCAAAGGAAAGAATTAAAGTGAATTCAATACACTGATGATGATAACTGCCAAAGGAAAGAATTAAAGTGAATTCAATACACTGATGATGATAACTGCCAAAGGAAAGAATTAAAGTGAATTCAATACACTGATGATGATAACTGCCAAAGGAAAGAATTAAAGTGAATTCAATACACTGATGATGATAACTGCCAAAGGAAAGAATTAAAGTGAATTCAATACACTGATGATGATAACTGCCAAAGGAAAGAATTAAAGTGAATTCGCGCACAACGTAGACTACTGTGAAGAATTCGTACAGGTACGCGAAGAATGCCCTCACAAACATTTCAACGTCCTCCACTTTGTACGTGTAGTAACTAAACTGTCCGCGATCAAGTACTTCTGCGCTGACCTCAGGCGGCGATTTGGCGCCCACAATGGGAATTCAAGATGAATGTCTTCACTGCAGTCGCCACATAGATACACAGGTCGTTCCCTGGTTATTGTTACCGTCCTAGTTTACAATTATTATTAAGCCACCATCGTTGCTGTTATCATCGGAAGGCAATTCTTGGACGTCTTGAGTGACAAGCGTATTGGTGTGTGTACGCCTGCTAATGGTCATCCGAGTTCCCGAACCACCTTTTACTCCAGCCTGGACAGACAAGACAGACAGGCAGACAGACAGACAGACAAACTGGCTGCCTGTGTGTGTGCGAGGTATTTGTATTTGTATTTCTTTTTATCACAACAGATTTCTCTGTGTGAAATTCGGGCTGCTCTCCCCAGGGAGAGCGCGTCGCTACACTACAGCGCCACCCACTTTTTTTTGTATTTTTTCCTGCGTACAGTTTTATTTGTTTTTCCTATCGCAGTGGATTTTTCTACAGAATTTTGCCAGGAACAACCCTTTTGTTGCCGTGGGTTCTTTTACGTGCGCTAAGTGCATGCTGCACACGGGACCTCGGTTTATCGTCTCATCCGAAAGACTAGCGTCCAGACCACCACTCAAGGTCTAGTGGAGAGGAAGAAAATATCGGCGGCTGAGCCGATTCAGGGAGGGGGGTGGAGAAACCTCCGCCGTTCAAACGAAAACTAATGGTCGAAGAATGACAATTAGAGAAAGAAATGTAATCAGTTTGTTTTGTTGTTTTTTTCACTTCTTTCTTTCATTGTGTAATTATTCTGCCAAGCGATGATGTCCCGTGGCTGTAAAAAAAAAAAAAAAAAAAAAAAAAAAAAAATATATATATATATATATATATATATATATATTACAGAAAACTTCCTGAAGTCAACACCGAGAAGACAGCACTGAAGTTGGCAAAACCATAGATGCGATCTACATTCATGTAAAGACGAGGATGATGCTCGGATAGATATCATCTTATTTATGGGACCACTGTGCTGGAACAGAAGCCTGGTGAAATAAATTTCCCAGTTACTTTCAAAAACTCATACTTCAATGACTGTGATCGTTTGTCATCTGTGTGTGTGTGTGTGTGTGTGTGTGCGTGCGTGCGTGCGTGCGTGCGTGCGTGCGTGCGTGTGTGTGTGTGTGTGTGTGTGTGTGGTGTGTTGTGTTGTGTTGTGTTGTGTTGTGTGTGTGTGTGTGTGTGTGTGTTGTGTTGTGTTGTGTTGTGTGCTGTATGTGTATGTGTGTGACTCTGTGTGTGTGTGTGTGGGTGTGTGTCTGTGTCTATGTGTCTGTGTCTGTGTGTGAGTCTGTCTGTGTGTCTGTGTGAGATGGGGGTTGTCTCATAAACAGCCAGTTATATATCTTGCGTTAGAAAGAAAGTTGTGGCTTCGGTTTACACAGCACCTCATCAAGGTTTTATTTCACATTTTTTTTTTCTTAAACTATCGTCCAAGAAACACAATATCTCCTTGTCGGCCTAGGCAAGTAAGTGCATGCACACCAACAGTGAAATCTGAGTTCGAGAGGAAGTCAACATTTCAAACTGAGCTCAAGATTTATAATGTCTCACCGCGAGTTTTTGGCGACGCGCACCCGTCTTGTGTAAAGACTGGTGTAAACTTTCACAACAGAGCAGTCGGCTGTGACTAAGTTATACAATGTACGCGAGTACAAGACCGCGTAATTTATGTCACCGTTCGGTTTGTTGGGGGGGAAAAATGCGGACGTTGCAGAATCTACTCATATCCAAAAAAATTAAAAAAATAAAAAAAACAGAGCACGTATGTGTACAAGTTATGTGGAAAATATAGCCTTCTTCTTCTTCTTCTTCTTCTTCTTCTTCTTCTTCTTCTTCGTCGTCGTCGTCGTCGTCGTCGTCGTCGTCTTCTTCTTTTTTTTCTTGTTCTTGTTCTTCTTCTTGTTCTTGTTCTTCTTCTTGTTCTTCTTCTTCTTCGTCGTCGTCGTCGTCGTCATCGTCTTCTTCTTCTTGTTCTTCTTCTTCTTCTTCTTCTTCTGAGTTCGTACTGTGCAACTCCAACGTTCACTGATATTTATTTTACGAGTATGCTTTTACATGTATAACTGTTTTTAACCCAGCCATTTTTCGTAGCCGTACTACGTTTTCGGGGGAATTCTTGGTGGGTATGCTCATGGTTTCGCAAGCAGCGGGACTTTGATGTGGAATATGGTATCGTTTATTGTCTTGATCTATCTATTTTACCCTTCAGCGCATGATTGAGGCAAAAGCAGGTCTGCGCACGTGTGATGATGACCTGAGAGACCCATCTTACCCCCTACATTAATAACTCACTCAGTACGGCCAGTCCTCTCTTCTCCTCTACACAGACCCCTCGGATGTCCAGTGGGTGTCTGAATGACCCAACCTTTAGCTTCCGTCGTCAGAATTGTGGTATTGTTTTTGTCAACATTCACGTTTTCAGTATAAGAGCCTTCCGCTTGCAATATTTTGATGATGGTAATTGGGGTGAAACGCTGTTAACGTCGTCTCTTTCGCCGTTCGTATGGACAGAGTTAATTGCGACAGGGAATCGAACTCAGGTTCTGCGTGTTGACAACCACTCCACTACTATGCCCTTCCTCTGACGGCCACACACATCACCTGTCACTGGCAGAAAATGAGTGTACGTAGAAGCTTGCCGCTCACAAAAATGAGGAGCAGCAGAAGGCTTACCCTTTCCTGATTTTTTTCTGGAAACACGCGTTCTGAAACTCTTGTCCTGTTCTGGTCTTTCTGGAAACACGTGTTCTGAAACTCTTGTCCTGTTCTGAAACTCTTGTCCTGTTCTGGTCTTTCTGGAAACACGGGTTCTGAAACTCTTGTCCTGTTCTGAAACTCTTGTCCTGTTCTGAAACTCTTGTCCTGTTCTGGTCTTTCTGGAAACACACGTTCTGAAACTCTTGTCCTGTTCTGAAACTCTTGTCCTGTTCTGATCTTTCTGGAAACACGGGTTCTGAAACTCTTGTCCTGTTCTGAAACTCTTGTCCTGTTCTGATCTTTCTGGAAACACGCGTTCTGAAACTCTTGTCCTGTTCTGAAACTCTTGTCCTGTTCTGAAACTCTTGTCCCGTTTTGATCTTTCTGGAAACACGCGTTCTGAAACCCTTGTCCTGTTCTGAAACTCTTGTCCCGTTTTGATCTTTCTGGAAACACGCGTTCTGAAACTCTTGTCCTGTCCTGTTCTGATCACTCTGGAAACACGCGTTCTGAAACTCTTGTCCTGTCCTGTTCTGATCACTCTGGAAACACCCGTTCTGAAACTCTTGTCCTGTCCTGTTCTGATCTTTCTGGAAACACGCGTTCTGAAACTCTTGTCCTGTTCTGATCACTCTGGAAACACGCGTTCTGAAACTCTTGTCCTGTTCTGATCATTCTGGAAACACCCGTTCTGAAACTCTTGTCCTGTTCTGATCTTTCTGGAAACACGCGTTCTGAAACTCTTGTCCTGTTCTGATCTTTCTGGAAACACGCGTTCTGAAACTCTTGTCCTGTTCTCGTCTTTCTGGAAACGCGCGTTCTGAAACTCTTGTCCTGTTCTGATCATTCTGGAAACACGCGTTCTGAAACTCTTGTCCTGTTCTGATCATTCTGGAAACACCCGTTCTGAAACTCTTGTCCTGTCCTGTTCTGATCACTCTGGAAACACGCGTTCTGAAACTCTTGTCCTGTTCTCGTCTTTCTGGAAACGCGCGTTCTGAAACTCTTGTCCTGTTCTGATCACTCTGGAAACACACGTTCTGAAACCCTTGTCCTGTTCTGTTTTTGTTTTTTTTCTGGAAACACGAGTTCTGAAACTCTTGTCCTGTTCTGATCACTCTGGAAGCACGAGTTCTGAAACTTTTCCTGTTATGTTGTGTGAAAAGCTGTGGGTCATGAAGCAATTATTTTAACTCGCGGAGCTACCTCACGACACTTGAGTTCAGCATCAGCTAAAATGAAATCTGCTAACCCCAAATCTTGAATATTGAAGCAGAGACAGAAACACAAACACACAGACACAGACACAGACACACACACGCACACAGACACACACACACACAC
>NC_134883.1:24564603-24567103 GCF_041734735.1 Babylonia areolata | reverse complement strand
GGAGAAAGTGCGACTGAGAAACCTCTTTGATTTCTGATGAGGTAGTTGGGAGTGGAGGTGGGTGCAGAAGAAAAGACCCCCTTGTTGAGAAGTAATTGGGAGGAGGGTGTGTCGGAAGGGTAGGGAGGGGGCGCGGGAGGGGGGGGGGTACAGTCGGATAACCATACAGCACGGAACATAAAGTAGCAGTCACCTGTCTCAGCGACTCACAGCGACGGATCAGAGGCAATAACAGGTAATTGTCTGTGAAGAAGGGAAACACTGCCGACCGTACCCCTCCTCTTGAGTCTCCTTTAGCTTGAAATAACTGAAGCTGACGCACGACTTACTGCGGTAACACTACCGAACAAGAGTGGTTCTTCTGGGTGGGTGACGCAAGGAAAAGCAAAGTTCAAAACAACGATGGTAAACGGACGGATCGATGGACTGCGTCACCCTTACGTGTTTTCGCTTCGTTGCGTCTTGTGTGTGATGTGATCCTTTTGATATTCTTGGTGAACAGGGGAGAGGGGGGTCCTCCACCTCTGTCTCTCTCTCTTTTAACGTGTATCTTTATCGCTTTCTTTGTTTCTCACTCGTGGGTGGTGGGGTATAGGGGTGGGGACAGGAGAAAGGGGACGTGACTGGGAAGAAGTTAAGAGGAGGGATGAAGGGTAGGTAACGGACTTGTGTGCACTTATTATAACTGTTTTGCACGCAGCGTTCGATCATGTCAAAGCGGTCACTCCGTGCTGTATTCGGAGCAACGGAGATCAGGATGTCTTTGGCAGGAAGAACTATTACTTTATTTACGCGTGGTATTCATTGTCTGATCACACCCGACTTCATAAAAATAATCCCAATATTAAAATCTGGACATGCCACACCATGCGTCAAAAGGGCTTTCTGGATGATGAGGCATTATTTGCAAAGAAAAGAAATCATTATAAATCATGGCTATAATATCTTGGTTTTTCAAAATGGAAGAGGGAAAATTGGTCTAACTTTTCAATTTTAAAAAGACCTACAGCACATAGACGTGGTGACAGAAAGGCGTGCGGGGATTGTGGGAGGTCGGGGGGGCAATGAATCAACAATGAGTGGTCTGTTTACTGATTGTTCGTCCAAGAGAGCTCTGGGTGGAGGAGCCGGTAAGCCCCCTGGCCCTCTTTTTCAGACATGATTGGAGGAGGAGAGGAGCGTGGTGGGGGTTACATTCGGATATCCATACAGCACGGTATGTAAACTGGCGCCGACCTCAACGACTCGCGGCGACGGATCAGAGGCAATAACAGGTAATCGTCTGTGAGGAAGGAAAACACTGCCGACCGTACCGTACCCCCCCTTGAGTCTCCTTTAGCTTGAAATAACTGAAGCTGACGCACGACTTACTGCGGTAACACTACCGAACAAGAGTGGTTCTTCTGGGTGGGTGACGCAAGGAAAAACAACGATGGTAAACGAACGGATCGATAGGACTGTGTCGTTGCGTCTTGTGTGTGATGTGACTTTTTTTTCCCCTTTGAGAACAGGGCTAAGGGGTCCTTTTCTCTCTGTCTCTGTCTCTCTATCTGTGTGCAGGAGGGGAGGGGTGTGGATGGGAATGGAGTGTGAAATGAGTGGTGGTTGGGACAAGCCAGTCAGAAGGGCTGAAAGGCGAGGTTGTGTGTGTGTGTGTGTGTGTGTGTGTGTGCGCGCGCGCGCGTGCGTGTGGGTGTGTGTGTGGTATGTACGTACGTGCGTGTGTGTATACATGTATGTGTGTGTCTGTGTGTGAGTGAGTGTGTGAGACAGACAGAGAGAGAGAGAGCAAGAGAGAGAGAGAAACAGTGTTGAGGGAGGGTATAAAAAGATGAAAATGTGAAACAAAACTCAATCCATTCGCTGTTTTTTTTCATAAAAGAACAAGTATCTCTGACAATGGCTCAACAGAAACCTGATAATAAAGATGGTAGTAATGGTGATGGTTATGATTAGAAAACATCCATTTTGAAGCCAAATTTTTATGTTCGTTTTGTCTCCTTTTCATTAACACATAGCCTGCTGTACGTTTGTTTGCATTAGCACAGAAGAGGAAGAACGTTACAAGTCACCGACTGCTTGATCGTAGTGTTAAGTTTCTATCTCCAGCTGTCCATTGATGAACGGAGAATTTTTTTTTTTTTTATAACTGGTTGGTCTTTCTCTGAAGCTATTTCATTTGTCTCTGGTTTTGTTCTTTTTGTGTGCTTGATATATAGAGAGAATAAGTGAGAGAGCGTGGGCAACAGAGAGAGAGAGAGAGCTAGGGAGGGAGAGGGGAAGAGAGTTGGAGGAAAAGGCACGAAGTGAAAAGAAGACAGAGGAAAAAAAGAGGGCGAGTGGGACTGAATGAGACAGAAAGACACAGACAGACAGACAAAGAGAGAGAGAGAGAGAAGAAGAAAAAGACAGACAGACAGACGGAGACAGTGAGTGAAAGCGTGAGGGAAAGAGACAGATAGAGACAGACACACAGAGAGTTTCAGTTTCAGTTTCAGTT
>NC_134883.1:24537103-24552103 GCF_041734735.1 Babylonia areolata | reverse complement strand
TACGATCATGGGCAATTTGTAGCAGTCTAGTAGACCAATAACATTCTTCGTGTTTTTTTTCCGATTAAGATCATAAGTAATTTGTAGCAGTCTAGTAGACCAACAAACTTCCTCGTGTTTTTCCGATTACGATCATGGGCAATCTGGAGCAGTCTAGTTGACCAATAACCTTTTTCGTGTTTTCCCGATTACGATCATGGTCATTTTGTAGCAGTCTAGTAGACCAACAACCTTCCTCGTGTTTTTTGGGTTTTTTTTTGTTGTTGTTGTTTTTTGTTTGTTTTTGGGGGTGGGTTTTTTTTCTTTTTTTTCTTTTTTTTTATTTTTTTTTTTATTAAGATCACAAGCATTTTGTAGCAATTTGCTGGGTAAGCAACCGTTCAGGAAGAACCAGGGGGTGGTGGTTGGGGACCGGGTGGGGATGGGTGACGACGGGAGAGTGGAGGGGGAAGGTGGGGGGGGGGTAGGAAAGGAGGTAATGGAAAGGTGAAGGAATGGCTCATGATGTTTGTTATAAAGGTTGTTGTTGTTTTTTTTCTCCTAAGACAGGCCGCTATTGAAAAACAACTTAACCGGGGAACAGATTGTGATCACTGATTGTGATGTTGTACTTTGCGATTTTTTGACAAGAAAAGACTGCCTGAAAGTAACGTCAACAGATGTCAGCAAACACACACACACACACACACACACACACACACACACACACACACACACACACACACACACACACACACATTCACCCACCAATGTACCACACAATCCCTCCCCAAACCCCAACCACACCCACACCCAAACTCCACACACACCTTTCTATCCATCCATCCATCCAACCATCCATCCACCAACACCAATCCCACCCCATCCTCTCCACTCTCCTTACATAAAATTATGATAGTCACCCGTATCCGACAATGACCATCAGAACAGTAGAGGAGGCAACACTGCTGTCCCGGCTATCTGGGCTAGAATTTGATCACGACGGGCGCAATAGCCGAGTGGTTAAAGCGTTGGACTGTCAATCTGAGGGTCCCGGGTTCGAATCACGGTGATGGCGCCTGGTGGGTAAAGGGTGGAGATTTTTACAATCTCCCAGGTCAACATATGTGCAGACCTGCTAGTGCCTGAACCCCCTTCGTGTGTATATGCAAGCAGAAGATCAAATACGCACGTTAAAAATCCTGTAATCCATGTCAGCGTTCGGTGGGTTACGGAAACAAGAACATACCCAGCATGCACATCGCCGAAAACGGAGTATGGCTGCCTACATGGCGGGGTAAAAACGGTCATACACGTAAAAGCCCACTCGTGTGCATACGAGTGAACGTGGGAGTTGCAGCCCACGAACACAGAAGAAGAAGAAGATCACACGGGAGAGCGTCTTTGCCCTTGTCGCTTTGTGGCCACTTGTTAATTCTTTCCTCGCTCCCTTTGCAGGGTAGAACTGCGGTCAAACCTGTACTTACAAGGTTTAAGTCTCGTTTAACCTTTCAGTTACACGGGAAAGAGTCTTGCCCAAGTCGCTTTTTGGACGGGTCGGCGTTGAGATGGTCCCCAGAGACCAACTGATCCACACTCCCCCAACCCCTGCAGCACTAAGAGTCAGTGCAATCTTGCTCCGTCTCCCACCCCCACCCCCATCCCCTGCTCCCCCCCGAAATCCCCTAATCCCCCGCCCCCCCAGCCCCCCACCCCCCGTCCACCCAACACCCTAATCAAACCACAGCCACCCATCCATCCACTCACTCACTCACTCACTCACTCACTCACCTCCTCCACAGTGGAGTCCGACTCATCCTCCACTCCCGACTCGTCCCATTGCCCTTGCTGTTGATGCTGCTGCTGCTTGTGGCTGTTACACCGCCGCTGCTTCTGGCTAGCCGAGGAGGAGGAGGAGGAGGAGGTTGTGGAGGCTGTAGTGGTGGTGGTGGTGGTGATGGCAGAAGAAGAAGAACAAGGACCGGGGAGGGAGGGGAAGGAGCGGGAAGGGAGGAGGACCCCCTCCCGGTCACACAGCTCCTCCACCTTCTGGAGGTGAGAGGTGACCAGAGAGCTGAGGTCCAGGGACGTGGGGGTGGTGGGGCCGCGTTCCGCCGCGTTCAGCTCCATCAGTCGCTGGGCGAGGTGATCCTCCAGTTGGACGATGTGCTGTTGTTGTTTTTGTTTTTTTTTTTTTTTTTTGGGGGGGGGGGCAGTTGGGGTTGGGGTTGGGTTGGTTTGGGTAGGTGGGGTGATGGAGGGTGAAAGTGAAAGTTGGTTTCAATAATCTTTAATTTATTCAACAATACACATGATTACAATGCAATGAATGACAAAAGGGCATCAACAAGCTTAAAGCTTATACTGTGCTCACAACGTCGCACTTCAATTTTATCATGACGGCTGATGAACCATTTTATCAATTGCATCAAATAACATTCACACATGATAAACAGTAAGTAATGAAATAATGAAATAAAACAAATGAACAAACAGTACATAATATAGTAAAATAATGCTAATATCAATATTAACATGAGATTAAACTTATTATCACCAGAGTAATCGGCCTGATAGAAGAGAAACACGAAGGAAAAAAAAAAAGAAGAAGAAAATTTAGAAGAGTGGTGGGTAAGGTGGTGGAGGGGGGGGGGGGGGGAACAGAGGGGAGAGGAGAAATTCTGACAGATCATTGGCCAATCCATTCAACTTTAATTAAATATTTGGTCAGTCAAATAAATCCAACATATATTTTACGAACAGAATCATGTTGTACCCTTTCTTCACAATACTTTCTAAGCTAAAATCTATTTGAATCGGAGAGTGAAAGTTGAATTTAAAAAAGAAGAAGAAGAAGAAGAAGAAGAAAGAGCAACAGCAGCAGGGATGGAATTGTGCGTGCCTTATGTTTGTTTGTTTTTTTTTTTTCAGTAGGCTGGGTGGTTTTTGCTTTGTCTTTGTTTTGTTTGCTTTGTCTTGTTTGATTCATGTTTACAGACAAAGGCACAGAGAGAAAGGGGCAAACACACACACACGCACACACACACACACACACACACACACACACACACACACACACACACACACACACACACACACACACACACACACATTCCACCTATACCATACAAACTACAACAAAGAAAGCTTTCAAACCATCAACAACAACAACAACAACAAAATGAATGAATGAATATAATGAATGAATGAATGCATTAATGAATGAATGAATTCATTAATAAAATCCTCCCTCACCCGACACTCAACCTATATAGAAAAGCTTACATTTTCAATAAACATAACAAACAAGACACCCCTACATCCTCCACCCCCAGCTAACCTGCATGAATGAATGAATATAATGAATGAATGAATGCATTAATGAATGAATGAATGAATGAATTCATTAATAAAATCCTCCCTCACCCGACACTCAACCTATATAGAATAGCTTACATTTTCAATAAACATAACAAACAAGACACCCCACATCCCCCACCCCCAGCTAACCTGCAGGAATGAATGAATAGAATGAATGAATGCAATAATGAATGAATGAATGAATTCATTAACAAAATCCTCCCTCACCAGACACTCAACCTATATAGAAAAGCTTACATTTTCAATAAATATAACAAACAAGACACCCCACATCCCCCACCCCCAGCTAACCTGCATGAATGAATGAATATAATGAATGAATGAATGAATGAATGAATTCATTAATAAAATCCTCCCTCACCCGACACTCAACCTACACAGAATAGATTATATTTTCAATACACAAACATAAACAAACAAGACCTCCCCCCAACCCCCCCCAAAACCCCCATACCCACATCCCCCACCCCCAGCTAACCTGACAGTCCACGGGCAGACGTCCCAGCACCTCCCCAGACGCCATCTTGAAGTCCCCCAGCAGACGCAGGAAGCGGGGTCGGAGTGACGTCACCACGTGACGATAGTCCTCTGACGTCACGCCCTTCCTGCCGCACATGGCCAGGGTGGCCGCCTGAAGGTCCTGCTCGATCTCTTGCAGACACTGTAGGGGGGGTGGATGGCAGGGAGGAAAGAGTAAGAAGAATGACAATATTAGTGATGATGATGATGATGATGATGATGATAAAAAAAACAAAAAAAAACACGTGTATCAAAGAACGAAACAATAGCTAAACTACAAACGTACCTATCGAGGGTGAAAAAAAAGACCAAAAAAAAAAAAGAAGAAATAAGTATAATAAAATTTTTAAAAATGAAAGAAAACACAATGACCCTGACACTTCAGGTAACTATAAATATTTACAACAACAACATTAACACTCGGTCATGAGAAGAAGAAGAAGGAGGAGGAGGAGGAGGAGGACGAGGAGGAGGAGTTGGACGAGGAGAGAGGGGGAAAGAAGAAGAAGAAGAAGAAGAAGAAGAGGCATTTACATTGCTTAACCTTGCGGTTCGTAGCGCATTGAAGAAACAAAACAATGAATACGGTACATGACTATAAAAACCCATGAAAATACAAACTCGCTCAAAGAAACAACAACACACATACAGCACACACACACACACACACACACACACACACACACACACCAAAAAAACCCACTATTGTAAAACAGTGTAATATCACTCACAACACACATCTCCCAACCCCCCACACCCCTTCCCTTCAGCCACACCCTCCCAAACCTGCCCCCCCCCCCGCCCCCCCCCCCCCCCGCCCCCACTGCCCCACCCCCAACGCACGCGACATACACAGTGAACACGGCATAAAGAACAACAATAACAACACTATGGCAACAGCTTATAATAATAATAATAATAATAATATTGTGGAGAAGACATATCCATACAGCATTTTTATTTCTTTTTGGGGGGATGCGGGTGGGGCAATAGATAGTTCAATACTATAGATCAGTACTTAAACTTCTATCCCTAAAATACACCAGCGCATGCACGATCTGCGAAACGTTCAATTTATTGATATTCGTAAAAGGCACACACACACACAAAAAGCGTTGTTTATCAAGCACACTTTGGGAAATCTTAAAAAATAATGCATGTATGCAGGGAGATATAGATAATTTTTTTCCGGCATCTCTCTCTCTCTCTCTCTCTCTCTCTCTCTCGTATTGGAATAATTTACCATCACGTTTAAAAAAAATATAACTAACCACAACAACTTTAAGCAAAATCTAAAAATGTACCTATTCACAAAAATTGACGTCATCTGAAATCCAACATTGCTTTCGACAATTTGTGGGCTCCCTCTCACTCTCTCTTAAGTGGGTGCATTTGTGTGTGTGTGTGTGTGTGTGTGTGTGTGTGTGTGTGTGTGTGTGTGTGTGTGTGTTTCATGATTCTTTTTTTCCTTCTCTTCTCTTCTTCTTCCTTTTTGTGGAATGGCTTTGAATGGTGGTGAAATAATGGTGTATTTTGATTGTGTTTTGATTTTGTGCTCATTTTCGCTTTTTTTTTTTTTAGCTTTATTCCCTCTTTAGGGCGAGGGCTGGATGTAAAAAAGCATGTTAGTTGCTTATCTATTACCCTCGATAATAAAGATTTTGTCTTGTCTTGTCTTGTCTCTCTCTCTCTCTGCCCCCGTCTCTCTCTCTCTCTCTCTCTCTCTCTCTCTCTCTCTCTCTCTCTCTCCTTTTGATTTCCTTTCTCTTCGCATCTTTCAATCAATGTAGAGAACAAGCACTTAGAGTATTTGAGACACAGATAAAGTTTCTTCACCATCAGTCACGCACACACGCACACACACGCGCGCACACACACACACACACACACACACACACACACACACATATATATATATATATATATATATATATATATATATTTAAGTATGCAAACATACATCATCATTACTATTGATATCATCAGGAGCAGGTTTAAACAAAGTGAAGAAGAAAGAAAGAAAGAGAGAGGGAGAAAGACAGAGACAGAGAGAGGCAGACAGACAGACAGACAGACAAACAGACAGGAAGAGAGATAGACAGACAAGTACAAGAAAAAACGGTCACACACACACACACACACACACACACACACACACACACACACACACACAACAAGTAAGTCTTTATCTGCACATAATAACTGATATTACTTTCAAACGCAATTTACACACACACGCACGCACGCGCGCATGCACACACACACACACACACACACACACACACACACACACAAAGTGCTTTGTTAGTGAACCAGCGTCATTCTTTTGACACCAGGCTGACAGTGACAACCATACAACACGTGCAACACGTCAGGAAACTGAAGTGACCATAATTATTTTTTCCCGAAACATTGCTTCTTGTCTGCAATGCAAAAAAAAAAAAGGTCAAAATCAGTGCACCAACACTCCACACAGGGGCCTTTTGGGAGTGACTCGTTTTTGTTTTGTTTTTTAATTTTTATGGGTTTTTTTTTTTTGTCTTCATTTGGTTCCAGCAGTAATGTATTGCTTTCATTAGAGCCAACAGAATCGTTAGCAATAGGGTTACGTGCAATCAAGGTAATATATATATATATATATATATAGAGAGAGAGAGAGAGAGAGAGAGAGAGAGAGAGAGAGAGAGAGATATCACAAAACATTCGATGAATAAGAGACAAACATTTTATTCATTTTGAGGGGCGAGGGGAGGGGAGAGTGGTGCGAAAGGGGTGTGTGTGGGGGCTGCGAGGGGGAGGGTGCGGGGTGTTGGGGGGGGGGGAGGGTACCCACAAAAAAATCTCTCAAATTTGTCTAGGTGTATGGTTACTCGAGTGCGATGGTTTCACACGAAACCGAAGTCAGTCAAAGCAGGGTGCAGTTGTTTTTTGTTGTTTTTTTTTTTTTTAAATAATTTTCTTCACTTTTCCCATTCTCCTCCCCTGTCCCCCCCTAAATGGATTACTGTGTGAGTGAGTGGTAGTTAAGGGCAAGGTTAATTAAGAGCAAACCATTAACTTTTGCACGCGCAGCTTACACGCTTAAAGTAGAGGTCAATTCCGCGGTCAGCTGCGTGCCTTCTCTGCAACACGTAGAAGTATCAGCATACACACACACACACACACACACACACACACGCACACGCACGCACACACACACACACACACACACACACACACAGTGTAAGCATTGTACAACTGGCTCAGAAACCGTTGCAGACAACTTGTGACTCACTGGGCATACTAACATCTCTCCTGTCCATTGAGTTTCGAACCTGAAATGCCAATGCGGACAAAGTTTTTTTCTCTTCTTCACCACATGCCTTCTTTGCATTTTCTTATTAGCTGTTTTCTTCTTTCTTTCTTTCTTTCTTTCTTTCTTCCTTTTTTAATTCATGCTGCAATGTTAATTAGCCACGAGTTAGCGTTTGTGTACGTCTGTACATTACTAAACGACTCATGATATTACAAGATTTTTTTTTTCTTATTCGGTTTGAATAATCGTTGCATTCGTTCTGTGACATTTCAAAATAAAATGCTGTTTAAACCAAAGGACCTGTCCGTGTGTGTGTGTGTGTGTGTGTGTGTGTGTGTGTGTGTGTGTGTGTGTGTGTGTGTGTGTGTGTGTGTGCTTGGTATCTCTATGTGTACCTGTACACGTCCACGTCTCTTTGATCTTGAATGCGGAACGAGTACCCGTGAAAATACCCCGTGTTATTTAATGCACCTAATGGCCTGAAACTCTGTGTGTGTGTGTGTGTGTGTGTGTGTGTGTGTGTGTGTGTGTGTGTGTGTGTGTGTGTGTGTGTGTGTGTGTGTGTGTCTGTGTGTGTGTGTCTGTGTGTGTAATGAATGTGTGTTTTATTCGTTATGTTTGTGCTAGTTTCCTTAATGCTCAATTCACTAAATCGCTTTATGTCCATGTGTAACCCCGTTCACGTGGGGCCGAGGCCTAAATGTGAATAAACCGTCACGATCCTCTGTGTGTGTGTGTGTGTGTGTGTGTGTGTGTGTGTGTGTGTGTGTCTGTCTGTCTGTCTGTCTGTCTGTCTGTCTGTCTGTCTGTCTGTCTGTCTGTTTGTAATACATCCCATCTCCATCCTGTCCCTGACTTATCATATCATCACTAAAACTGTCTTTATTTTCTGATATCGTTCGTTTCGCACAGATGTTTTCGATGTGTATTCGTTCTTCCCTCTTTACCCCGGGAATACTCCTCTCTCTCTCTCTCTCTCTCTCTCTCTCTCTCTCTCTCTCTCTCTCTCTCTCTCTCTCTCTCTCCCTCTCCCTCACTTCTCGTATACTGAAACTGTCCTTAAATGAGGCGCAATACAGAAAATCAGTATTTGGCGCAAAAAGAGAAAAGAAAGAAAGAACAAAAAGGCACACATACACACACATGCACTCACACACACACACACACACACACACACACACACACACACACATACACACACACGCACACACACACACACACACACACACGCACACACACACACTCACACGCATACACACACACACACACACTTATTGAATTAAAAAGGCATCAGATAGATGATCGATTGAACACACACACACACACACACACACACACACACACACACACACACACACACACACACACACACTTATTGAATTAAAAAGGCATCAGATAGATGATCGATTGAACACACACACACACACACACACACACACACACACACACACACACATACAGAGAGAGAGAGAGAGAGAGAGAGAGCGAGAGAGAGAGAGAGAGAGGGAGAGAGAGAGAGAGGCTGATGTGCATCGATCATACAAACTAACGTTTCAATCAGGATGCAGGGGGGAGAAAAAAAAAACAGAAGCAGTCTGACGTCAACATAGCTACACACACACACAGCTCCAATCAGCCTGTCCATTGCTCTATGTAACCATTCATATCCAACATACACTTCCTTCAGCAGTTGACCACTACACTGATCCAAAAAGCTGACAAAATAATGACCGGCTGAATCACTTCCCTGACGGACACCTTGACCGAAAGTTCAACGCCCCCGACTAGAAGCGAACAAAAGAACACACACACACACACACACACACACACACACACACACACACACACACACACACACACACACACACACACAGAGAGTATGCCACAAAGACCGCAATGTTACAACCCCAACAATTGCTACTGTAGAACATGATCATGAAACAACCATCAGCACTACACATAACTCACTGGCTTTTTAACTTCCTACTACTTTCGCTTCGGAGGGCTTCTCAGGTTAATAAAGTATACCGACTACGTACAAGAGAAGGACCCATGCTTGGATCTGTCTGCATACATACATGTAGAGAAAAAATGTCCACCCACCCTATAGAGTCCATTAAAAGAAAGACTGCCGACCAACCAGTCTGCACCGGTCGACCTAAAAGTACCTCCTTTGAGACAAAGGTTCTAAAAAAAAGAAAAAAAAAAAAAAGAGGGGCTCAGCACTTCACATACTGGCACGGAAGGAAATGGCTCCCAATGCGCCTGAGCTGGGCACGGCACAAACCCCACGTCTTCAAGGACTGATCACGGAACGATATACGTCTGAGAGCTACGAGTTTACAACCTGGCGAGTCATGACACCCGGCGAGAGCGGTCCTTTGATCAGCTGCTTGGTCACTAGCATAAGGAAAAAAAAAAAAAACCCACCTCCGGTTCGAGTCTCTTGATGAGCAGATCAGGGACAAGGGTGTACTCCATAAAAAACTGTTTTTCGCTACAAGGAGGGGGCGGGGAAGGGAGTTTGGGGGGGGCGGGGGGGGGGGCGGAGGGAGCCGGCCGGGGGTGGGGTTGGGGCGGTTGGGGTGGGGGGGTGGACTTCATAGAGCCTGACTTCACACGTACAGTTCACTGTGAGTTGTCAGGATTTCACTTCAAAGGAAGGTCTTGACTTCGGACCCCAGACGTGGCACAACACTGAGTTAGTGATCCTTGTTTTGAAGGACTGTTTTGTCGGCAAGGAAGAGTGAGTAGTACTTCCTATCGTACCTTCCTGAGCTGCAACTCTCATCTTCACTCTCACGTAAGAGTGAGGTTTTTATTTTACGTGTATGGCCGTTTTCACCTAGCACCATGTATGCAACCATAATCCGTTTTCGGGGGATGGTGGTGGGCGTATCCGACAGAGCTTACTGTGATACCAACAGCCACAATTTGGCCCAAATCCACAATGAGGCCAGTTCGACAGTTGCAAAACAGATAATGCGAACAGGAAATGTTAATAACCAGCTAAAGGTTACAACTTTCAAAAAAGGCCTCTCTGTTGTTTCGAAAAGCGACGGATGTTTTGCTGAGCGACAAAGGCAATGGGATTTCCGAGCGCTCAGAGAGGAAGGTGGCAGAATGGTTAAGACGCTCAGCTGCCAATACAGAGAGTCCGTGAGGGTGTGGGTTCGAATCCCGCTCTCGCCCTTTCTCCTAAGTTTGACTGGAAAATCAAACTGAGCGTCTAGTCTTTCGGATGAGACGATAAACCGAGGTCCCGTGTGCAGCACGCACTTGGCGCACTGAAAAAGAACCCATGGCAACGAGAGTGTTGTCCTCTGGCGAAATTACGTAAAATGAAATCCACTTTCATAGGTACACAAATATGTAAGCTTGCACTCAAGGCCTGACTAAGCGCGTTGGGTTATGCTGCTGGTCAGGCATCTGCTCAACAGATGTGGTGTAGCGTGTATGGATTTGTCCGAACGCAGTGACGCCTCCTTGAGAAAGTGAAACTGAAACTCACAGTGTGGTATGTCTTCGCTGAGCTGTTTTTTGTTTTTTTTTGTGCGCCAATGGACCTACAGTACGCGATCATTTCACTTTGACAGCATATAAAATGACAACAAACAGAGAAATAAATGTGTACATTAACACATAATTTTTTTTTTTAAACTATGCCGTGAAAAGGATGAAGAATGAAGAAAGTGTATGATAGACTGAATAAAACCCATCGCAAGAATGATATGACCATTTTAAAAATCAAAGACCAACCGACCACTACATACGCCCATGCAGACTAAAGCGGCATATTTACGGACGAAAACAGATGAGCGAGTGAAATAACGGTATGTAATACAGAACCCCACCCTCTCCAGCAACGAAACCTTCACAACACCAAGACCTAAACACTTTTGGGGAAAAAACAACAACTTTTCTTCAAGGGAGAAAGCCAGTAGTTGGTCAAACTAAACGACGGGCGCCACAGCCGAATGGTTAAAGCGTTGGACTTTCGATCTGAGGGTCCAGGGTTCGAATCACGGTGACGGCGCCTGGTGGGTAAAGGGTGGAAATTTTTACGATCTCCCAGGTCAACATATGTGCAGACCTGCCAGTGCCTGAACCCCCTTCGTGTGTATACTCAAGCGTAAGATCAAATACGCACGTTAAAGATCCTGTAATCCATGTCAGCGTTCGGTGGGTTATGGAAACAAGAACATACCATCATGCACACCCCCGAAAGCGGAGTATGACTGCCTACATGGCGGGGTAAAAACGGTCATACACGTAAAAAGCCCACTCGCGTATATACGAGTGAATGTGGGAGTTGAAGCCCACGAACGCAGAAGAAGAAGAAGGTCAAACTAAACTCTCCTCGTTACTAAACGGTTTAGAACAGTTGTTGGTGCAGGCTGGCCCTCTCCCTTGCCAAGATAAACCCAGCATCCAACAACCTGAACTTTCACCCCCTCCTTCTGAACCATGGTAAAATGATATCAGGTGTGCCATGAGTTTGGAGCGAAATTACTCCTTTTTGTGTGTACTTATCAATAGTGTTGACAAAGTTTGCTAAACAAAGAGTACTACAGTCCTAAGAGGAAGAAGAAGAGTCCAAGTGATGGCCTGGAGGTAACGCGTCCGCCTAGGAAGCGAGAAAATCTGAGCGCGCTTGTTCGAATCATGGCTCAGCCGTCGATATTTTCTTCCCCTCCACTCGACTTTGAGTGGTTGTCTGGACGCTAGTTATTCGAATGAGGCGATAAACCGAGGTCCCGTGTGCAGCATGCACTTAGCGCACGTAAAAGAACCCACGGCAACAAAAGGGTTGTTCCCGGCAAAATTCTGTAGAAAAATCCACTTGGATAGGAAAAACAAATAAAACTGCAGGCAGGAAAAGAAAGGGTGGCGCTATAGTGTAGCGACGCGCTCTCCCTGGGGACAGCAGCCCGAATTTCACATAGAGTATTTCTGAAACTTCCCTACGTCAATACAAGAACCTATGGTGAACGTTCTTTCTTCTTTGCTGCTCTTCACATCTGGAACAACCTTCCTTATCATATCCGTGCATCTGATTCTATTTCTGCTTTTCGCTCATCACTAAAGACTCATCTTTTTAAAACCTATCTATAAGTACTCTCAGCTTCCTTTTCTCCAACACCACTCATATCAGCTCACTTTAGATGTATGTAGAGTGGGAAAGGGAGAGTGTGAGTGGGGGGGGGAGGGTTTTTTTGAGAAAGAGTGGCCATGAATGTTTTATGTTACTTGTAATATTTTTCTTTCATGCAAAGCGCCCTGAGCTCTTAGTGAGAAAGGGCGCTATATAAATGTACATTATTATTATTATTATGAAATCTGTTGTGATAAAAAGAAATACAAATACAAATAAAGAATGGCAGCTGACACCTTGACTCTCTAAGCGCTACGTCTCATCTTTCTCAGGTTGACAGCCCTTCACGGACACACACACACACACACACACACACACACACACACACACAATATATATATATATATATATATATATATATATATATACTGGTCAGCATGCAGCTATCAAGGGGTTAATGCCTTAATCAATGCCAAGAGGCCGTTCATCTTAACACAAAGGCCAACCACACCCCCCTCCCCCCACCCCCACCCCCACCCCAGCCAGCACTTGCTATTCAAATGCACTATCATTCATTCCAGTGTAATTCCAGTGACGATCCCGGCAGTCGTCTACCCATACCAGAGCCGTGTCAAGAAATATCCCAGTCCTCACAGACTCGCCAATGGGGAATGGGGGGCGTGGGGGGAGGGGGGGGGGGGGGGGGGGGAGGGTGAGGGGAGGGGCGGATGGGCATCGCTATCTTTGAAGTGAAGTCAGTGAGGGCAGCTAAGGAAGAGAGGCCAACGTCCTCCTCCTCCTCCTCCTCCTTCACGGTACAACCACATCCTATACTATCGCCCTAGGATCGTGTCCACGCTTTAATTTCCTGTTGTCCGAACATGTCTGATCAAAGAAAGGTGTACCCCGGCAAAGCAAGGCTAGTGGTGGTGGTGGTGGTGGTGGTGGTAGGGGGGTGGGGGGTGTGGATGGGGGTGGGGTGGTAGTGGTGGTAGCTTGCTTTGTCAGCTGCTGCTCCGTTCAAAATCAATACAAGGCCTGTGACTGACGTGGTTCTCTCACATTCGCTGTCGGTTTTTTTTTGTGTGTGTTTTTTTTAAATTTTTTATCTGATGCACGAAACAAGACCTGACCAGTGCATTTGGTCCTTAACGTCTCTCAAGCAGATGTGGTGAAGTGCATATTGATCTGTCTGTACGTTCTGATGTCTCCTCGAAACTGAAACTTTTATAATCTAGACGAGCTGTCTTGAAAATAGGATAGTAACGCGAACTGAAACAACAATTGTTTAAAGTATGTTGAGGAGAGAATATACTAAAAGGAGAAGAAGAACGAACAACAACAACAACAACAACAACGGAACCGTTTCTTTTCAACACACACACACACACACACACACACACACACACACACACACACACACACACTACCTATAAACTTCCCTCACCCACCAGCAATCAACAACAACAAAAACGCGCATTTCAAATGAACGACAGGACGCGACAGGTTTTCGCCCATTAAAAGACATTAAAAGACTAGTAGAAGACATACATTAGTCAACTGTATACTAAATGGCTCGCACTATAAACACCCAGCAGGTAAATTGAGTTTAAACGACCTACTACCGGCTTATGCGTAAAAGGTGACGTTCTTCGCGGCATTCATCAAGTCGTTTCACAGCAGTGGTCTGTTTGTAGTTCGTAGCGGTGGTCAGATAAAACACCCAGTTCCCACACACCCACCTCAAAGACAGAAGAAGAAGAAGAAGAAAAAAAAAAAAAAAAAAAACCCGTCGCGATCTACCCCAGCGAATCACAGCGAATCCCTAACGCAGCCAACATAGCATTCCAAGTCCTTAACCCTTCCTAAACCCTGTGCCCCATATACTTAAAAGCCAGACTATAGCCACCAACGGTTCACAGACAAACAACAGTGGTTTTTCGGGCTGGGGGAGAAGAAAGGTAAAAAGATTTACAATGGCGCGCGGCGCTGGGGCAATTTGTTCACCTTTTTTTTTTTTTTTTTTTTTTTCTTCTTTTTTTTTCTTTTAAGTCTACGGCTGTCCACTCTGTGAGGACCGAGGCCTTGTGATTTTTGTTCTTTTTTTTTTCTTTTTTTTCTTTTTTTTTTAAGCCACCTTGATGGAATCGGTCCCAAACTTCTAACAGAAGTACTAAAGTCTAAGTTGTTTGGGTTTGAAGAAGGAAGAAACAGTGGGACAAACAAACACCTGTTGGACACACTAATTGCAGCTAGCGTCAGTTAGTTGGTGGCTGGGATAAAAAGCCTGTTATGTCAATCAAGGCGACCCACCCCTCTCTCTCTCTCTCTCTCTCTCTCTCTCTAATACTATATATATATATATATATATATATATATATATATATATATATCTGTGTGTGTGTGTCCCTCTAAGTAACAATAAACATCTACGTTTACCTCTCTCTCTGTCTCTCTGTCTCTTGATATATTCGGCCCAAATATTATCGACACCCTTGTCTCTTTAAATTGACTTTATTGTTGTTATCTTGTACTGATAGCGTTGTTAGAAATGTGTCTATTTATCTTTATAAAGCCTTTAAGTATAGAGAAATGGCTGTTTCTTATTAATCTGATCAAAGATTTGTAACATTTATTTCTGTATCTTATACAGTCCTTATGTTCATGATTGTTTATAGCTCGTTAGATATTGTTCACATTCCCCTTCACGAGGGGCTGAGGCCTAATGTGA
>NC_134883.1:24504603-24532103 GCF_041734735.1 Babylonia areolata | reverse complement strand
TATATATACATGTATTCAAATTGTCATGTAGTTTCGGTAAGAGTTTTCGCTCCGGTCAAAACACGAAAATGCTAAAAACAGAACACCCTTCTTGAAAACACACACACAAACACACACACAAACACACACACACACACACACACACACACACACACACACACACACACACACACACACACACACACACACAGAGAGAGAGAGAGAGAGAGAGAGAGAGAGGAGAGAGAGAGAGAGAGAGAGAGAGAGAGATTATATACATATAATCCAAAGTGAAATAATATAATCATTCCAAAACAGTAACAACAAATTACATTTAAAGGCAACACATGTATTTTAATTACTCTGGAGAATTAGTAATAGCATGTCTAGTATGACTTCAATAAAACAATGCATGTTATCATTTTGTTAACTTTGAACTGATTAATAAAGATCACAATATTTCTTATAATCGTAGCAAAACTAGCGTGTTTTCTTATTTATTTATTTATTTATTTATGTTTTACTTAGCCTCCACTATTGATATAAAATTATATGTTACATCCTAGCGAATCGAACCATATTTATCTTCACAAGGATGATGATTTTTTATGACACGAAGGCCAGAAATAAGACATAACAACATGTATAACACGAAGGCCAGAAATAAGACATAACAACATGTATGACACGTAGGACAGAAATAAGACATAACAACATGTGTGACACGCTGGACAGAAATAAGACATAACAACATGTGTGACACGTAGGACAGAAATAAGACATAACAACATGTATGACACGTAGGACAGAAATAAGACATAACAACATGTGTGACACGTAGGACAGAGTTAACATAACAACATGTGTGACACGTTGGACAGAAATAAGACATAACAACATGTGTGACACGTAGGACAGAAATAAGACATAACAACATGTGTGACACGTTGGACAGAAATAAGACATAACAACATGTGTGACACGTAGGACAGAAATAAGACATAACAACATGTATGACACGTAGGACAGAAATAAGACATAACAACATGTGTGACACGTTGGACAGAAATAAGACATATCAACATGTGTAACACGTAGGACAGAGTTAACATAACAACATGTATGACACGTAGGACAGAAATAAGACATAACAACATGTGTGACACGTAGGACAGAAATAAGACATAACAACACGTGTTACACGTTGGACAGAAATAAGACATAACAACATGTGTGACACGTAGGACAGAAATGAGACCAAACAACACCGAGTAATCGCCAAGCGCACAAAAGCGCTAGCTCCGAAGAGCAAGAGATCCTGGGTTCGACTTCCGAAAAGGTTCAGGATTCTTCTCCCACCCTCCCTTACCCCCACCCCCACACCCACCCCTACCCACCCCTTCCCCTTCCGTCCAGTAGAGGAGCAAGAGGTCGTAGGTTCGACTCCGGCAAAGATCTAGCATTCCTCTTCTTCTTCTTCTTCTTCTTCTTCTTCTTCAGCGACCACAATCATCATTCTGAATTATAATCATCATTCTCATGGTTATTCTCTGCCAACCCCCCCCCCCACCCCTCCCTCCTCTCCCCCACCCCGTGTTATCTACCGTCCACGTACTAGACCTCGTGAGGTGGTGGTCTGGGTGTAAGTCTTTTTGGATGAATGAGAATTGCAAAGTAGCAGCAAACATGCTGTCAGAGCTCATCACAGAACCCTCAGCAGAAAAAGAAAAGAGTTGACTAACCTCCGAAAAAAAAAAAAAAAGGGTAGGGGGTTTGGGGAGCCTGCCTGGATGTCTAAAGTGGCGCTGCAATGTGGCGATACGCTCTGACCACGCGCGGGAACAGCATTACATAATGGATTTCACGCACAGTGATCTCATGTCATGATACAACAAAAAAAAAAGTAACACAATACAATACAGAATACAACACAATACATGCACTTAAACAGTACGACACAAATACAATACAATGTAATGCAATGCATACAATAGAATTTTTTTTTTTAATAAGTACTGTACGATCTGATACACACAACACATACAACACAACACACACAAAAAAAACACACACAGTATAATACAATACACACAGACCAATAAACCGTACAGTATGCAACACAGCACATCAAAACACAACACCAACACCCCCCCCCAAAAAAAAAAAAAAAAAAAGTCAATGAATACAGAAAGCCACCCCAGCCGGCTTTTACGCCATTGTTAATCGCTCAAACCTTACGTGTCTGGAATAAAAATGAAGACAAACGGTGTGCAGTGATTGAGGTACAACAACAAATCACTCAAAAAAAAAACAAAAAAAAAAGCAGCACACTCACTCTACACACCCACACACCCACACACACACACACACACACACACACACACGTCGTGCGAAAGCATGGTTAACAAACAACCCAGTCTTGTCAAGATATTTAAATAATCAAAAACGCTTCAAAATATACATGACCTTATCCAGCCAAACTTACACAATGTTAGAAGCCAAGATATTGCATTTGGGAATGATAACGACGGGCGCAGTAGCCGAGTGGTTAAAGCGTTGGACTTTCAATCTGAGGGTCCCGGGTTCGAATCATGGTGACGGCGCCTGGTGGGTAAAGGGTGGAGATTTTTACGATCTCCCAGGTCAACACATGTGCAGACCTGCTAGTGGCTGAACCCCCTTCGTGTGTATACGCAAGCAGAAGATCAAATACGCACGTTAAAGATCCTGTAATCTATGTCAGGCGTTCGGTGGGTTATGGAAACAAGAACATACCCAGCATACACCCCCCCGAAAGCGGAGTATGGCTGCCTACATGGCGGGGTAAAAACGGTCATACACGTAAAAGCCCACTCGTGTGCATACGAGTGAACGTAGGGGTTGCAGCCCACGAACGAAGAAGAAGAAGGGAATGATAACAGTTTGGCAAGAATTTGGAGGCGATAATGCTGATTAACTGAGGGGAAAATGATTCAGTTGCCAGCTGGACGTTTTGTTAAGGTCTTGCATGCCTTCTCATGCAGTAAAGAGAACTTGTCCAGGCGAGGAAAGGGAGTTATATCATGAGCACGATAGCGGCGAAGCGATAACATGAGTTTGACAGGTAAGCTGCAAAAGTACGCAGGCTCGGTTATTAAAAGAAAAGCTGTTGTAGAAGACTGTCTCCCTCTCTCTCTCTCTCTCTCTCTCTCTCTCTCTGAGTGACCATTACACACATAAGTAAAAAATTAAGAGAGAGAGAGGCCTACACACACACACACACACACACACACACACACACACACATATATATATATATATATATATCAAACGTTATTTTCAATAAATAAAACAAAAAACAAAACGATTATATATCAAACATTATTTTCAATTTCAAAAAGTGCTTCCATGTTTCGCAATACAAAACATAGGTCAGGATTTGTAGTTTTTTCAAGGAAAAAAAAAAAAACAAGGAAAACTGAATATTTCCGATATGAATATGAAAGTCAGTTCATGTTTCAAAGAACGAAACAAGTCATTATAAAAAAAAAAGCTGTTTGGTAGAGAGTAAAAATAGGACCATGAACATCGTCGCAATGAATATGAAAATCTATTAACATTTCGAAGCACGAAACATACGTCGGGTTTCCTTTGAATTAAGAAGAAGAAAAAAAAAAGGAAGAAAGAAATAAAATGTGCACGAAAGTCGGCTAATGTTTCGAAGCACGAAACACGCGTCATTTTTGTTGAAGTAAAACTAATTAGCAAGAAAACGCATTCTTATATTAACATGAAAATGAGTTCGTGCTTCGCAAAACGAAACTTTCGTCTTTTTTTTTTTTTTTTTTTTTTTTTTTTTTAACAAGTAAAAATAGATTTCATTAAAAAAAAAAAAAACATTCCGATGTGAACATACAAATCATTTAATGCTTCGAAACACGAAGCATTCGTCATTATTGATTTCTTCTTCTTTTTTTATTTTTATTTAGGGGTATTTTGAATAGGACAAGCAACATGAATAAACCTAAGCATTCCGATATAAAAAAATTTTTTTAAAAAGAAGAGAAAAACGATTGATGTTTCGAATCAACGAAACATACGTCAGATCAATTGGTTTGAATATTTTTGTTCTCCTTTTTTAAACAAGCAACATGGTAAAAAATAAAATAAAAAAATAAATAAAATTTAAAAAAAGGTCAACGTGAATTTGAAAGTCAGTTAATGTTTCAAGCAAGAAACAATCGTCAGTTTGTTTTTTTTAAACGACATTAAAAACAGTCTTTTATGAACAAGAACATACCCATTAATGTTTCGAAGCATGAAACATACGTCTTTTTTTTCTTTTTTTTTTTTTTTTTTTTTTTTTTTTTTTTGTCTCGTTGTTTATTCAAGTGTAAAAAGTTACGAGAGCAACATTTGAACATGAACGCATCAGTTAATGCTTCCAACTGGAAACATACGTCTTTTTTTTTTTTCAAAGTAAAAATAAGCAACACAAAAAAAAGAGAAAATATTCCGATATGAACACGAAAGCCAGTTGATGTTTCAAAGCACGAAACATAAGTCGTTTTTCTTTGTCTTCCTCCCCTTATAATTGCTTCTTTTGCTTTTTTTTTAATCAGAAAATAGTAACATGAAAATCAAATCATTCCTGTAGAAACAACGAAAGCTTGACTATTGTTTCGAAGCACTAAAAAACACATCCGGTTATTTCAAGAAGAAATAAAAAAAAGGATACGTAAATTCTAATTAGGCCTACTATCTATATGTATAAAATATAATACAATGATGGCAGGCGTGAGGCAGAAATGGGCGGTGGGAAGGAGTGTGGGTGAGGGGGGCGGAGGGTCCCAATATGTTGGTTGGAAAAGAGATATAAAAATATATATATATGGTGGCAAATATGCACCCAGTCTTAAGCGACATTTCTCAATGATATACACACACACACAAAGACCAATATACATTTTTTAAAAGCCGCCCACAACCAAAGCATGCAATCAGTAAACGTGATAATATATACAGATGTGCAGGCAGTTCGTTCTCTCGTGCATATTCATGTGAAGCACACACGTCAGTTTAGCATGCATGTTGTCCAAACAAAACAGGTTACCCAAGAGCAGATGTTTGGGTGCGTGGTTTTTTTTTTGGGGGGGGGTGTTTCTTTCCTTCTGGTCCGCATGGTTGGTGCAAACAGTTGACAAGTACGTTGTGGCAAAAAAGACGTTCTCCAGGCAAAACAAGTGTGACTTCGGTAATGGAAACCGTCGACAGTCTGCCATTATTTTTTTTTTGTCTATCGCTTTATTCATTAAAACCGAACAGCTGTAAATGTATACGTATGTTTTGTGTGGTGTGGAAAACCCACAGCAAGTGTACGTTTGCAAGAAAAAAAAGAAGAAGAAGAGAGTGCCGAATATTGCCATCAAGATAGTAATAATTATAATAATGATAACAATAATTATGATGATAAGAAGAAGAAGAAGAAATCTTTTTTTTCTTGATTTTGTTTGTTTGTTTGTTTGTTTTTCATTTGAGAGTTTGTATAAATGATCACGCGATGTTGTTTTTTTCTGTCTTGAGGAGGTTTACTTTCCATCTCTTGTCATTCCGCTTATTCTTCAACAGAAAGGGGTAGACAGACGACCCTTTTTTTTTTTACCTGGACACACGAACGGACTAACTAACGGACAGACGACCACGGCTTGAGGAAAGACCAACCAACCACACAGTGGTATGTATGTATGTATGTATGTATGCCAGCCAGTCTAGACGTCAGCCCGGGCATAATAAACGTACGTTTCCTACCGGTAGCTTGCCAAGATGCTTTGAAATGTTCCTTGTCACGTCTTACATGCAATAGAGAAAGGGGGTGGGAGAGTGGGGGAGGTGGGGGTGGGGGGGGAAGGGAAATCCAAAAAAAAATAAGTGAAGAAGTAACGTGCATGATGTGGCGCCCTTTTTCTGGTCAGGTATGGGGAGTGGGGGGGGGGGGGGGGGGGAGGGGTTTGGTTGGGATAGATGGTGTGGATTGTAGGGGTGTGAAGTGAGGGGTGGGTTGGGATGGGTGGTGTGGAGTGGAGTGTAGGAGTGTGTGTGTGTGGAGGGGGGGGCCGGGGGGGGGTTGGGGTTGGGATGGGTGGTGTGGAGTGGAGTGTAGGGGTGTGGGGGTGTGGTGTTGTGAGGGGGGTTGGGGTTGGGATGGGTGGTGTGTAGTGGAGTGTAGGGGTGTGGCGGTGTGGGGGTTGGGATGGGTGGTGTGGAGTGGAGTGTCGGGGTGTGGTGGTGAGGGGGGTTGGGGTTGGGATGGGTGGTGTGGAGTGGAGTGGAGGGGTGTGGGGGTGTGGGGGGTTGGGTTGGGTTGGGTGGTATGGAGTGGAGTGTAGGGGTGTGGGGTGAGGGGGGTTGGGGTTGGGATGGGTGGTGTGGAGTGGAGTGTAGGGGTGTGGGGGTGGGGGTGTTGGGGTTGGGATGGGTGGTGTGGAGTGGAGTGTAGGGGTGTGGTGGTGAGGGGGGTTGGGGTTGGGATGGGTGGTGTGGAGTGGAGTGTCGGGGTGTGGGGGTGTGGGGGTGAGGGGGGTTGGGGTTGGGATGGGTGGTGTGGAGTGGAGTGTAGGGGTGTGGGGGTGAGGGGGGTTGGGGTTGGGATGGGTGGTGTGGAGTGGAGTGTCGGGGTGTGGGGGTGAGGGGGGTTGGGGTTGGGATGGGTGGTGTGGAGTGGAGTGTAGGGGTGTGGGGGTGTGGGGAGTTGGGTTGGGATGGGTGGTGTGGAGTGGAGTGTCGGGGTGTGGTGGTGAGGGGGGTTGGGGTTGGGATGGGTGGTGTGGAGTGGAGTGTCGGGTGTGGGGGTGTGGGGGTGTGGGCGTGTGGGGTGTGGGGGGTTGGGGTAGGGATGGGTGGTGTGGAGTGGAGTGTCGGGGTGTGGGGGTGAGGGGAGTTGGGGTTGGGATGGGTGGTGTGGAGTGGAGTGTAGGGGTGTGGGGGTGGCAACAGTCAGGCAATAAGGAAAGGTCTAAAGAAGCGGAAGAGAGTGCACGGGCACGTGTGGTCCTTTGTCCTCTTTCCGGCTCACGTTTGGGCCTTCGGTCTGCAACCCCACACCCCACACCCCTACCCCCACCTCCCCACTTTTTTTTTTTTCTTTTTTATCTATTTATTTATTTATTTATTTATCTATTTTTCGTACAGAACGAAACCGACCTGTGGATTATTGCTGTACTGTGCTTGGTGGAGTGATGGCCTAGAGGTAACGTGTCCGCCTTAGAAGCGAGAGAATCTGAGCGCGCTGGTTCGAATCACGGCTCAGTCACCGGTACCAGTAACGATACTCGGATCCTTTGAAAACAATTCTTACAGACATGTTTATCAAGCCTTGAGCGATGAATATACTGGTTCTACGTTTCTGGTTAGCTTTCAGTGTCCCAACCAACAGAACTCTGATGTCGTTCATGACTTTCATCAAAATGCATTAAATGCACCTTGTCAACATATATTTTTCCTTGCTCATACGTGAGATACAAGAGAAAGAAAGATTGGGATATGACAAAGACAAGTTCAAAGCCTCTTTGGTGCACACACACACACAAATCAGAATGGGAATGTGGTTCACTAATAAACCATCTTTTTTATGCAGTCGGTTTGACAGATGGCGCACCTGTACACCGCAACGCAAGTGAGTGGCTGGGTTTGGAACCTCCTCCGCGCAGACGCGGCAGCCCTCAGCCTCTGAGCTAGGAAAGCGATGGTCCGGCGCCTGTAGCTCTTGGAACACTTGCTCACCTCGGGAATGTCGGGACTGAAGGACACCCGCTTCTTATCCCGGCACTCACCCCGGTCGGTCAGGCTGCCCTCGGAACGTGGGGACACCAGCAGGCTTTTCAGCTTCGGGCGGCCGTCGTCATCAAAGGCCTTGATTCTATTGGAGTCCTTCTCTGACGGGATGAGTAAGGTCTCCCGAAAGGACTGACTCTTTCGAAGAAGCGCCCTACCCACGGGGTGGTTCGCAACCGCGTTGGTGAATTCTCTGACCCTGTCCTTCGCGTTCAGTTCTATTTCCCTGGACTCGGAGGAATCTTTCCCACCTTCGGTTACCACGAAAAGATCGCGCATTTTGTTGGACCACAGCTCGCTTCGTGAATGGGTCTTTTCATTGGATCGCGTGTGGGACGGTAACGGGTGGGTGTCATCGACCTTGACCTCTTGTGCCGGGCGCACCTTCAGGACGTCCCCGAATCCACCGGGATCTCGCGCTGCTGTGCGCGGTGTGTGACGGCGGGGTGTGGTAGTGGTAGTGGTGGGGAGGGTGGAAGAGGAGGAGGAGGAAGGGGTGTTGTGGTGGTGTGGGAGGGAGTGGGGGTAGGGGCGGACCAGATGTCGCATGCAGGGGGTCATAGCGGCTGTGTTAGGGGCACCACTCACCTTGAGGATGTGCTGGGTTATGTCGGGGTTAGTCACGGCAAAGCATGCAGGGTTAGTGGCAGTGGCAGAGGAGGCGGTAGAGGAGTCCAGGTCCACTGCCGTGGACAGCAGGATGCTAGAGATGGACCGTTCACTTGCTTTTTTGGCCACGCGCCCGTCCGCCGACCACCCGCCGCCGTACCCAACGCCGTAGCTGCTGCTTCTACTTCCGGGCCTGAGGGTGGCGCTGCTGCTGGCCCCCGAGTGGACCGAGTCCCTGCCTCCGTCCACCGTCCTGCCCCCCACCTCTTCCTCCCCCATCCACCAGTCCATGGATTCGTGCTGGTGCTTGTCGGCCGACTGTTGTTGTTGTTGTCGGTGGTGGTGGTGGTGGTGGTGGTGGTTACCGGTGGTGACTTTGGTGTTCTGGAACTGAGGCCCCAGTCTGACTGTGGTCAGAGAGTTCCCCCGTGACCCATGCGGGTGAGTTTCGTCCGGGATGGTCAGAATGTCCGAGCCGAAGTCGTCCTCCTCCTCCTCCTCCTCCTCTTCGCCTTCGTCGGTGCTCATATCCACAGAGGACTCTCCCCCGCTCGCGCTGCCAGCAGCACCGTGGGGGGAGTTGTGGTTGTGGTTGTGTTGGTTGTGGTTGTTGTTGTTGTTGTGGTGATGTCTGGAGCCCCCTGCGCGACTCCTGTGGCTCTGCCCCCGCGACTTTCGGAAGTGGGCGCTCTTGGGGCGCTGGGGTCTCTGAGCTCGCAGGCGTTTGTCCTCGGGCTCCCCCTCCTGCTGCACCTCCTCGTCCTCCTCGCGGATGGCGTGGTCCAGCAGGTTAGGGGACGAGTGGGGGTTGTGCCTCATCAGGGGCTTCCCGACCGCGGCCGGAGCGAGACCCGGGATGGGTTCCGCTTCTGTTACTGCTGCTTCTGGTGACACTGCTAAAGTCCTGCCGCCGGCGTGGAAGAGAGTCGGGGAGGCGGGGCGGGGCGTGGAGGTCATGACAAAGTCCGTGCCGCACGCCACGTCATGACCCTCCACAACCTCCTCTTCCTCCTCCTCCTCTTCATCACTGTCCACCACTTCCTCCTCCTCCTCCTCACGTGATATGGCGACATGGTGGCGGTGGTTCTCGCCCTTCCTGTGGTGCTGGTGGTGGTGGTGTTGGTTGGGGTGGGGGTGGCTCTCGGTGATCATGGAGATTCCCGAATCGCACGAGTCGGACAGCACCCCTCCGCTCTTGTGCAGCACGTGCTGCCGGCCCCCCGCACCCCGCCCCCCAGCCGCTGCCGCCTCCCTCACACCCACACTGGACGGCCCCGTGCACGCGCTGAACCCTGACCCCATGGTTGGTTGGTGGTGACGTCGTAGGTAGGCACCTCACTTGGGGGAGAGAGAGAGAGAGAGAGAGGGTGTGGGTGAGGGTGAGGGTGTGAGACGTGTCAGAGGTCAGGCTCCGTGGCTCCTGCCATTGTTGTCTGTCTCCTCAGTCCCTGCAACCGTGACACAAAACACACTTGTTGTTAATTTTGTTGCCGTTGTTGTTGTTGTTGTTGCAGATGATGTTGTTGTTTTTGCTGCTGCTGTGGTTGTTGTTGTTGTTGTTGTTGTTGCTGTTCTCACGTTAAACAAGGGATTGGGGAGTGGTGGGACGGTGTGGGGGGTGGAAAAGAGTGGAGTGATGGCCTAGAGGTAACGCGTCCGCCTAGGAAGCGAGAAAATCTGAGCGCGCTGGTTCGAATCACGGCTCAGCCGCCGATATTTTCTCCCCCTCCACTAGACCTTGAGTGGTGGTCTGGGTGCTAGTCATTCGGATGAGACGATAAACCGAGGTCCCGTGTGCAGCATGCACTTAGCGCACGTAAAAGAACCCACGGCAACAAGAGGGTTGTTGCTGGCAAAATTCTATAGAAAAATCCACTTCGATAGGGAAAACAAATGAAACTGCACGCAGGAAAAAAAATTTTTTAAATGGGTAGCGCTGTATTATAGCGACGCGCTCTCCCTGGGGAGAGCAGCCTGAATTTCACACAGAGAAATCTGCTGTGATAAAAAGAAATGCAAATACAAATACAAAATGAAGAGTGTAATGTTTTTCGGTTTAGAGGGTGCGGCAGCGTTGTGAAAGACCACCACTCGATGGCTCATGATTGTGTAAAGCTGAGTCATGAACAATGAAGTGGGAAAGGCGTCAGTGGTGGTAGTAGTAGTAGTAGTAGTAGTAGTAGTAGCAGCAGCAGCAGGGGCAGCAGTAGTGATAGTAGTAGCAATAACAGCAGCAGTAGTAGCAGCAGCCGCAATAGTAGTAGTAGTAGTAGTAGTAGTAGTAGTAGTAGTAGTGATAACAACAGCAGCGGTCTGCAGTTATAGTGAACAGTTATTTTGACGAATGGCCCCGGTTTCACTCTGTAATCTCTCTCTCTCTCTCTCTCTCTCTCTCTCTCTCTCTCTCTCTCCCTCCCTCCCCCATTACATTACTCTTTAGGTGATGTTCACTTTCCAGTGTGCTATTATTGTTGCTACTATGTTAGTATTAGTATCATCATTAATATTTTCATTGTTGTTGTCAGTGGTAGTTGCGGTAATAGTAGTTGTTGTTTGTGTGTGTGTGTGTGTGTGTGTTTGTTGTTGTTGTTTTTCTTGTTTAGTTTAGTTTTGTCTTGCACTTCAACCTTCTTTTCACTGTCAAATAATGTGTGTATTTTCGCCATTGCGTTTGTGTATTGCTTGTTACATATGAACGAGCACGATATAAGCTCATGCTTGTTGTTGCTCAAGTGTTCTTAATTGAACGCTGTATTGCACCTTGTTTCTTGATATTAAAAATGTTTAAACCAACAGCAGCGGCACTGGTACAGAAATCGGAAAAAGCTGCGAAGCTATGTACAACACCACTGCGTGACAGTAGTTAGTAGCAGCAGTTGAAATAGCATGAGTAGCAAGGTATAAATAACAAGAGAGGCAAGGCCTTCAAGACTCACTTGTGATAAATTAAGTCCCCTAGCATTAATTACAGAGTAATTTCCCTTTTTTTACTCTCTGCACAAAAACGTTTGCAAAAATAAATAAAAAATCCATGCTTAGCAAAAGAAGTTCCCGTTTGAACAAAAAATGATAATAATGACTGCTCTTGTTGTGTCAGAATATGAGATCAAAGTGCCAAGTTTAGAGAATGCAAAAAATATAAATATACCAGTAAATGCAGTTTGCATATGATTAGGCTTCTTTTTTTTTTTTGTGCCCATCCCAGAGGTGCAATGTTTTAAACAAGATGACTGGAAAGAACAGAATTTTTCCTATTTTTATGCCTAATTTGGTGTCAGCTGACAAAGTATTTGCAGAGAAAATGTCAAAGTTTACCACGGACACACACACACACACACACACACACACACACACACACACACACACAGACAACCGAACACCGGGTTAAAACATAGACTCACTTTGTTTACACAAGTGAGTCCAAAATCGTAGAAGCGTCCCCACATACCCCCAAGCCCTAGAACTTGTTGCACTGTCAATGAGGGCAGCTGTAAATGTAGTAATCGTTCTCGTCATAGTAGTAACAGCAACAGTAATATTGTGTTACAGTAGTAGTAGTGGTAGTAGTAGTAGTAGTAGGTGGAGAATGAACAAAAGCAGCAGCAGCAGCAACAACAGTAACATAACATTAGCAAAAGCATCAGCAGTATCAGTGTCAGTAGTTCTAGAAGCATATATATATATAATCACATTCGCAGTATCAGTGTCAGTAGTTCTAGAAGTATATATATATATATATATATATATATATATATATAAACACATTCGAGCAGAGATGTCAGAAGAAGAAGACGAAGTAGGAGAAGAAGAAATACAAGATAACTCCCACCTACCCATCCACCCCACCCCATCACACACACACACACACACACACACACACACACACACGCCCACACACGCGCGCGTGCGCGTTTGAATCGGATGTTGTAAATCTCGAATATAAGCAACAACAACAACAGCAAAACAAGTTTCAAAACAATAATTTATGTCGACAAAACAGGCCTCTGCAGTGATTTCTCTATCGCAAGGTCTTTCATTATTTTCTTTTAGCTGCACAAGAGCAGAAACCAACCAAACAAAAACATTAGCAAAGTGACACGAATAACAGAGAAGACAACAAGAACAAAACGAAATGGTACGAAGTTGATACGATTTAAAAAGGGGAATTGTCCTCCTTTTCTTTTTTTCTTTTTTTTATCTACCATCTTACTCACCTAACCAAACCAGCCCGTACACCCATCATACAAAAATCAATCAACGAATCCATCCATCCATCCATCCATCCAGATTCCTGTCCGTGTCTGTTCAGGGATTATTTGAAAGATCAACGATCCATAGATAATGAATTCCCTGACCAACTTGTCACACTGACTCACTTTGAACAACGCAACCAACAGCCCAAGCCGAAAGAACATGGGATAAGTCTAAGACAGCACGATTAAAAAAAAAAAAAAATCACGCCAAAAATCTGTACCAGACCACGACACTTCGCACATTCACACAAACACACGGTAGGAACGACGAGGCAAACACACACAATACGGGAACCAGTGACTGGAAAATGAGCACTGTGGCTGGGCGGGTGGCTAGCCTGTCTTACAGAGCTGGGAGTACACTAAAGCCGGCAGATCTTTTTTATAAGCACTCAGTCAGAAATCTACCACCGCCACTACCACCACCTTGCCCTCCGTCTTTTGCTGGAGATTTTGTCTACTGCATTGTAAGCCGCACTTCGTTCCATTGATACGGTGCGGTTCTGTGCGAGTGTGTGTGTGTGTGTGTGGTGGGGAAGGGGGGAGGAGGGAATCAGAGGAGGTTGCGTGCGTGTGTCTGTGTGTGTGTGTGGTGGGGAAGGGGGGAGGGGGATATCAGAGGTGGTTGCGTGCGTGTGTGTGTGTGTGTGTGTGTGTGTTTATGCGCACGTGCATACGTGTAAAACGCGCGCGCCGGTGTGTGAGATGACGTTTAGAGAAGTGTATGAATTTTTTTTTTTTTTTTTTTTATAAGTGCCGAAAAGAACAATAACAAACACACACACACACACAAACAAATCACCTCATCAACCTGCAACTGCAATGGGGGGAAGAAAAAAAAAACGATTTTGGAGCTGGTCGCCCCAAACCAACGCCACACACCGCACTAGTCCCTTCACACGTTGATAAGAAGCATGCAGTGCTCTAAGCCCAGTGGATTTGCCAGCTCCCTATCTCACAGTTCATTGGCCCAGCTGACGTTCCTCTGTTGTCAAGCGGACCGCAGTGGTCAGACTGACGTGACGGTCCGGGGCTGAATAAAGCTGTCCTTGATTTGCAGCAACACGGGTCCGGCTTTGTTTTCTTTTTCTTTTCTTTTCTTTTTCTCTCTTTTTCTTTCTTTTTTTCTTTTTTTTTTTTTCTTTTTCTTTCTAACCAGAGGTTGGTTTTCAACAATTAAAAAAAAAAAAAATTCCAACAGGCCATAATACAACATAGTTACAAATGAAACTCACGGAATACCTGTCCTGTTTTTCCCCTCACCAGAGGTTGGTTTAACTCACTCAGTACGGCCAGTCCTCTCTTCTCCTCTACACAGACCCTTCGGATGTCCAGTGGGTGTCTGAATGACCCAACCTTTAGCTTCCGTCGTCAGAATTGTGGTATTCTTTGTCCACATTCACGTCTTCAGTATAAGAGCCTTCCGCTTGCAATATTTTGATGATGGTAACTGGGGTGAAACGCTGTTAACGTCGTCTCTTTCTCCGTTCGTACGGAAAGAGTTAATCTTCTCTTTTTTTCCAACAGGTAACAATACAACATAGTTACAAATGAACTCAAGGAATAACTCTTCTCTTTTTTTCCAACAGGTAACAATACAACATAGTTAAAAATGAACTCACGGAATACCTGTCCTGTTTTCCCCTCACCAGAGGTTGGTTTAAAGATCTCTTTTTTTCCCCAACAGGTAACAATACAACATAGTTACAAATGAACTCAAGGAATACCTGTCCTGTTTTCCCCTCACCAGAGGTTGGTTTAAAGATCTCTTTTTTTTTTCCCCAACAGGTAACAATACAACACAAGTTACAAATGAACTCAAGGAATACCTGTCCTGTTTTCCCCTCACCAGAGGTTGGTTTAAAGATCTCTTTTTTTTTTCCCCAACAGGTAACAATACAACATAGTTACAAATGAACTCAAGGAATACCTGTCCTGTTTTTCTCCTCACCAGAGGTTGGTTTAAAGATCTCTTTTTTTTTCCCCAACAGGTAACAATACAACATAGTTACAAATGAACTCAAGGAATACCTGTCCTGTTTTCCCCTCACCAGAGGTTGGTTTAAACCTCTCTTCTTTTTTTCCCCAACAGGTAACAATACAACATAGTTACAAATGAACTTAAGGAATACCGGTCCTGTTTTTTCCAACACCAGAGGTTGGTTTAAAGATCTCTTTTTTTCCAACAGGTAACAATACAACACAATTACAAATGAACTCAAGGAATACCGGTCCTGTTTTTCCATTACCAGAGGTTTGTTAAAGGTTTTTTCCCTTCTTTAAAAAAAAAAAAATCCAACAGGTAACAATACAACACAGTTACAAATGAACTCAAGGAATACCGGTCCTGTTTTTCCATTACCAGAGGTTGGTTAAAGGTTTTTTTTCCTTTCTTTTTTTTTTAATTTCCAACAGGCCACAATACAACAAAGTTACAAATGAACTCAAGGAATATCGGTCCTGTTTTTCTCTTACCATAGGTTGGTTAAAGCTTTCTCTTTTTTTTTTTTTTTTGTTCTTTTTTATAAAACAAACAAAAAAAAATCCAGCAGGCCACAACAGAACACAGTTACAAACGAACTCAAGGAATATCGGCCCTGTTTTTCCCTTTACCGGAGGTTGGTTAAACCTGTTATTCTTTATTTTCCCAAATTTCCAACAGGCCCCAATACAACACAGTTACAAATGAACTAAAGGAATACTGGTCCTTTTTGTGTGTGTGTGTTGTTTTTTTCCTTTCCATAGGTTGGCTTAAACTTCTTTTTTTTAATTTCCAAATACAATATAGTTACAAATGAACTAAAAAAAAAAATAAATAAACACTGGTCCCGTTTTTCCCCTTACCGGAGGTTGGTTAAAGCTTTTTTTTTCTTTCTTTTCTTTCTAAAATTCCAACAGGCCACAATACAATATAGTTACAAATGAACTAAAGGAACACTGGTCCCGTTTTTCCCCTTACCGGAGGTTGGTTAAAGCTTCTTTTTTTTTTCCTCTTCTTCTTCTTCTTCTTTTTTTTTATTTTTTATTTTTTTTAAATTCCAACAGGCCACAATACAACATAGTTACAAATGAACTCAACGAATATCGGCCCTGATTTTCCCTTACCAGTGGTTGGTTTAAACTCTTTTTTTTTTCTAATTTCCAAATAAAATATAGTTAAAAATGAACTCAACGAATATCGGTCCTGTTTTTCTCTTACCAGTCGTTGGTTTAAACTCTTTTTTTTTTTTTTTTAATTTCCAAATATAACATAGTTACAAATGAACTTAAGGCCTGACCAGCAGCGTTCTGTTCGGTTTATGCGAGGGTCAGGTATCGCCTCTTTATTGGGTTTTTTTTCCAAAAGAATATGATAATTTATGTGGTGTAGCACACCTCCTTGAATCTGAACCCTGAACTGAAAAAATAATTAGGACAACAAGAAAATATTCTACCATGTGCTGTTTCGAATTTATTTTTAAGTGCATCTTCAGTATGTGACGGACGTCTTCTCAGATAGAACCTTAAAAACAAGAAAACCCAACTAACTAAAGACGATTTTCAAAGAAAGCAAAACAAACATTAATAGAATAGAATGATAATAATAAAAAAAAGAAATAACAAGTGTGGGTTAGTGAAATCAATGCACAGAAAGAGAAAAAAAAGGGGGGGTGGGGAGGGTGAGGTGAGGGGGTGGGGGTGGGGGTGGGGGGGGGGGGGGGGCTTGGATACAAATTCAAGTTAAGCGAGAAAGTCCTGTCAAGTGAATCGGACCCTGGCTGGCAAAGCGGCGTAGATTTTACCACCACCCACCCACCCCGTCTAACCACAGTTACACATAATAAGGCTTCAAGTACTACTTCATAGAAATAACAAAAATAGAAATTAGTGTCACCCACGTGTTCTCGCATGGCTGGAGTGACAGGGAAGGGGGGGCGGGGGGGGGGGGGGGGGGGAGAGGGGCGGGGGAGGGTGAAGGCTGTGCTGTTTTGGTAAGGCATGCGAAGTCATCTGCCCACTTGTATAATAGTGCGTCCATATGAAAAATAGCCTTTCACTGACTATGCAGGCCTCAGTACGGTTGTGAGGGGCTGGTCTTTATAATAAAGGCGTCAACTGGTCTGTGAGTGTTTGCGAGAGTGCTTTCCGAATTGTTACTTTAGAGATGTTGGAGTATACTTTTTTTTTTGCATTTCTTTTTATCACAACAGATTTCTCTGTGTGAAATTCGGGCTGCTCTCCCCAGGGAGAGCGCGTCGCTATACTACAGCGCCACCCATTTTTTTTTTGTATTTTTTCCTGCGTGCAGTGTTATTTGTTTTTCCTATCGAAGTGGATTTTTCTTCAGAATTTTGCCAGGAACAACCCTCTTGTTGCCGTGGGTTCTTTTACGTGCGCTAAGTGCATGCTGCACACGGGACCTCGGTTTATCGTCTCATCCGAATGACTAGCGTCCAGACCACCACATCTAGATCTAGTGGAGTGGGAGAAAATATCGGCGGCTGAGCCGTGATTCGAACCAGCGCGCTCAGATTTTCTCGCTTCCTAGGCGGACGCGTTACCTCCAGGCCATCACTCCACTAGTAGTAGTAGTAGTAGTAGTAGAAGAAGAAAAGCAGGACAAAAATATCTGAAGTACTGAAAGCACTGATCGTAGAACTCTACAATATCATGTCGATAACAGACATTATCAACAAGAACGACATCATGGCAAGACCATTATTATGAGATCCACGACTGAGCTGTTGTCTCAATGATTCATGTACTCCTCTTTTAAAATAGTTCGAACTGTGCTTGTAGAAGAATCAGTAGCAGGGTTTCATGGGCATGGGTGGACGGTAATGATGCTGATAATCCGAGTTCAGCAGTAATGACCGTTTTAATTAAAGAAGCCCACTGGTAATAAGAAACAAACTTTAATTATACTTGAATAGTCTCATTCTGTTTCACAAGAACAATTTCTTCATGCATAATCAGAAATAGCTTCTTTTATTTATGTTGTTTTTTTTCTTGAATAAAAGATTGTTACGTTCTGAAAAATGTCTGAACAATTATATAACTTAGAATTCAAGTGCTCTCTCTCTCAGTTCGAATAAAGAGAATTTGATTCTCTGTCGCAAAAAGAAACGATTCCATGTATTCGATTTAAAAAGTATATCTCATTTCGGCCAAGCCACAATATCCCAGTCACAGACAAGTCAAGTAGACAAGGATAATACTCTGGAGATAATAAATTTAATCTCATGTTAATATTGATATTAGCATTATTTTACTATATCATGCACTGTTTGTTTATTTGTTTTATTTCATTATTTCATTACTTTCTGTTTATGAATGTTATTTGATACAATTGATAATATGGTTCATCAGCCGTCATGATAAAATTGAAGTGCAACGTTGTGAGCACAGTATAAGCTTTAAGCTTGTTGATGCGCTGGTCAGGCATCTGCTTGGCAGATGTGGTGTAGCGTATATGTTTTTTCCGAACGCAGTGACGCCTCCTTGAGCTACTGAAACTGAAACTGTCATTCATTGCATTGTAATCATGTGTCTTGTTGAATAATTAAAGATTATTTAAACCAAGTGGACAAGGAAATCTTATACAAAGTCCTGTCCATAGCCTAACAACTGAAAATGAAGAGTTCAAAACATCTCTTGCCCATGTAAACACTGCAAAAGCAAGTGATGCGAAGAAGAAAAAAATGTCCTCTTGTAAAGGCCGATTTTTTTTGGCAGAGTCGGCAGAAATTAGAAAACAATGCAACAACAAATACTACAAAGAAGAAAACGGAACACACACACACACACACACACACACACACACACACACACACACACACACACACACACACACACACACACACTCAAAACAACTTAAGTGTGTGTGGTGGGGGTGGGGGTGGGGAGAACCGGAGGTAAAATTCACGTTTTTTATGACTGTTTCAAATGCGAGTCTGTGTGTGTGTGTGTGTGTGAGCTCGCGCGCGCGCGCGTGTGCGCGTGTGTGTGCACGCGCGCGCATGTACTTGTGTCCATGCGTCTGCAATGAAGACAAAGTTACCTGTAATGTATGCATAAGGGTAGTGATTAATAATTTAATCTTCTGAATAAAATCAGATTCAGAATAACTTTATCATATCAAAAAGCGAAGTTGAAAGTGGTGAAATTTGCGATGCATACATTATTACACGTAGAACAGTAAGACTTAGCATACAACATACATAACAGAATCACATACAACAGAGTCAGAGCAAGCCATATAAAAACATAACCTTTTCCACTACTTAAAACATGCTCGCACGCACACATACACATGTACATTCCACCACCACCCCACCCCCCAACACACACACACGCACACACATGCAATTCCCGCCCGTATGCACGCACACGTTTTACATACACATTTGCATAAAATACTGAACAGATACAGAGGTGGTACCAATACAAAAAAACAAAAATAAACAAACAAACAAACAAACAAAAAACACTTTCGACTGCTTTCACTTTGGAGTTCAAGTTCTTGAGCACTGTTAACCTTTTTCTTTATATAAATCCTTTTATCACCAAATTTACAAACTGAGCACTTACCGCACTCCGCGATTCGATTGTGTATAATCTCTCCTGTAATCCAATAACCAGTCAATTGACATCAAACCGCACAGGAGATAAACTAGTGTATCTCTCGATGTCCGTCCACTATATAGATACGCGACCTTTCTCGTTCTGTGCCCGCTGGTCACTCCGATCCGATAGAGCATACACACAGTGGACAGTCTCTCTAACAGCACTGGACACCACCACCTTACCCCCAAAACATACAGCAAACACAAACACACACTGCAATGGTCTGACACAGAAGTCACACCAAAACTTTGAAGAACCGGAGGGAAAAAGGCAATTAAAGAAGCTGCGTCTTACGCAACGTGAAAGCCAATGAGATAAACAGATTAACTCATTCGAGACGGCAGACTGATGACCAGTGGATGTCTGAATGACCAAAGCAAAAACTCTCGTCAATAGAAATTCGGAATTTTTTTGTCTTTGTCTTCATCCACCTCTTTGATGATGGGCGAACCTTCCGCTTGCGAGATATAATGATCCCAGCTGCAGCAAAAAAACAAAAACAAACAAACAAAAAACTGTCAACGTAGCCTCTATTGTTGATCGTAGGGAGAGAGTTAAGAACATCAAAAAATAAAGAACAAACCTAATTCTACATATTCAGGCAAACTTAGCTGAATTAGGCGATGTATTCCACCACTAAACCAAGAGTGTGATCCACCAACACACAACTAAACTAATCTACGGGTTCTCTCAACCCACCGAGCACCCACACCACCACGACTACCACTACTACAACTGCGCACCTGCCGCTAGCTGAAGGAACGACTTTGGCCAGTCCTGTCCAGCAGTCCAGCCCACGACGGGTCCACCACAGCCTTTTTAATAATAATCGCCACCACCAGCAGCTGCCTTCTACTGCCTTGACTGGCTTGGCCTGACCTCTCTGCCACCTTTTAGCCACCCCTCCCCTCACCTCACCTCCCCCAACCCACCCCACCCCACCCCACCCCACCCACCTCTTGCCACACACCCTCACCCTTCCTCCTCCGCCCACCTAACCAATCCACCCCCCCCACCCCCCTTCTCGCCCTTATCAACGGGCCACGGCGCAAGCCAAGGCCACGCGCAGGCAAGGCAAGGCAGGCAGGTAACCCCGAGCCCAAGTTCACCCCATCAACGAAGCGGTCATTTGACTAGTCACCAACCACCAGAAACAACTGTATAACCACCACTGCTTCCAGTCTTGGAGGGGTGGTGTGTTGGGGGTGGGGGGGGGGGGGGGTGGGGGGGGGGGCATAATAATCCACTCCCTATCACCTGGTCCGTCTGGTACCGATAACCGTCTGTGACACCCACCCACCCCTCTCTCTCCTCCCATTTCTCATTACTCTTTACCTCTCCACCCCCCCCCCTTCTTTCTCTCCCCTCCCCACCCCACCCCCAACTCGCCTCTGATCTCGGGGTGGATTAGTGACCACCCGAGAGAAAAGAAGATGACGGGGTGATAGGCAGCAGAAGGCGCGGTGGGTTGGTTACCTTTTAACCCCTCCCCTACGGACAGACATACAGCTTTTGTTGAAACGTCATTGGCGGGGGATGACAAGGCCACATACAGATAGACGGGGAGAGAGATAGAGACAGAGAGGGAGAGACAGACAGACAGACAGACAGACAGACAAACAGGCAGACAGAGAGACAGAGGCAGAGAGATACAGAGACAGAGAGAATCAGATATAGAAGACTTTGACAAGAGACCTGTCAAGGCCATATCGGAGTGAGAGGGACAGAGGGATAAAGAGAGACAAGGAGAGAGACAGACACACACACACACACACACACACACACACACACACACACACACACACACACATACGGACAGACAGACATACAGAGAGACAGAGAGTCACAGACAGAGACCCATGGAGAGACAGAGACACAGAGACCAACAACAGTCCGTCAAGGCCATGCCACTATCATATCATCACAGGAAAGGAGGTAACCCCCCACTGCGGGCACTGCGAGGGTGTGAGGGGGGGGGAGGGAGGGAATAGGGGAGGGGGGAGGGGGGGACCCCGTGGGGCCCCGAGGGAAGGTATACAGTGTTTTATGACGGCCAGCTGGGGTGGATGAACGGACGGACGGACGGACGGACGGACGAGCTTGTCATGTGCGTCGTGGCACTTACTATACTGTTATGGCATTATAACGGTATTATACTGGTAAACCAGAGGGGGGGGGGGACGTGTGTGATCTCTTTTGGGATTAGAGACACTGCAGGGAGCAGACTGAGATGATGGTGGTGATCTCTTCACATGAGGTACCGCTGGAAGATAAATGGAAGGGAGGATGTGGGGAAAGTAGAGGTGTGGGGGAGGGGGGGGGGGGTGGGGGGTGGGGGTTGGGGGGTTGGAGAGGGGATGGAAGGACAGACGCCGGACAGAGAGACAGACGTAAGGTGCATCCGATTATTTTTGCAAAAGCGATGGGGGTGGGGCGGGGGGGGGAGGGGGGAGACAGAAAGAGGTGGTGGGGGGTTAGGGGGGGGGGAGAGAGAGAGACAGAGACAGAAAGACAGACAGACGGAGCCACAGAGAGAGAGACATACACAGACAGACGCAGAGACAGACATAAGAGAGACAGAGACGAAGAGATAGAGGCAGAGAGACTCTGACTCAGCCGCTTTAATGTACTTGGACCAAACCGCCATACATACAAACATACATACATACATGAGGGATGGGGAAGGTCGGTAGGGAGGTAGAGTTGAGGAAGCAGTCAACCCAATAGTTCTACATAATCATGTGATGATATTTCTTTTAAAATATCAAATATTAAACACATTTCAAAATACATTAAACACATTTCAAAATACATTAAACACATTTCAAAATATATTAAACACATTAATTTTCATCAGTTTTTTTTTCATATTGTTTCAGTGAACTGCATAAGAGAGACAGACAGACAGACAGACAGGGAGAAAGAGTAAGATAGAGATGGAAAAGAGAGATACGGATACGGATACGGATAATATATTCAAAAACGCTCATGGCCCATTTTGATGGGGTAAAGTGAACATTGATGAACATAAAAAATGGGTGTGTGTGTGGGGTGGGGATGGTGGTGGGGGTTAGGGGGGAGAGAAAGAGAGAGAGAGAGGGAGAGAGGGGGGGGACAACAGACAGACAGACAGACGGACGGACAGATACAGGGAGAAAGAAAAAAAAAATTCCAACTGACGACACAACACAACGTGAACAATGAACGACGGTCCAGGAAACTGAAGACAATTATACCCTATAGGTTTTGTTGTATAATCAATCTATCTATCTATCTATCTATCTATCTGTATATCTGTCTTTCTATCTATTTGTCTTTCTGTCTAGCTATCTATTCATTCATTCCTTTATTTTTTTTTCTTAATGACTAACGACGAAGATGACAATCGATCGTATTATGGCACGCAGGGGTTGTTTTTGAAAGTTGAGTGACGGGTTATAAACGCTTTAGAATAGAATAAAATAGAATAGAATATGTCTTTATTACCAAGTGTACCGGGGTCACAATTGGGTGATAGTACATAACAAGATACGAACAAAAATCGAAAATCATACACAAACACAGATACAGTAGAAATTAGGATACACACAAGTGCATATCAATATAAAAACTTGTGCACACACACACACACACACACACACACACACACACACACACACACACACACACACACACACACACACACACACACACACACACACACACACACACACACACACACACACACACACACACACACACACACACACACACACACGTTTCAACAGAAGATGCATATTACATGTGGATGAGGGGCTGATGACTAGATCTTCAAGTAGATGGCTGTTGATTTACGCTTCAGTTCCAAATCACCCCCCTCACCACCACCACCCCCCCTCAACCCCAGACCATTTCCTCATCTCCCCCACAGCTCTCCCCAGGCCCACCACCACCACCACCACCCCCCGACCCTCCCCCCCACCCCACCCCCTCGCACCCCTCCACCCCATGTCCCGCCCCCCCCCCACCACTCCTCAAGGCGCCAGAGGAACGAGTCACGAGCGGAACACACACACACACACACACACACACACACACACACACACACACACACACACACACACACACACACACACACATTATTTCTGCAGCGTCGTCAGGGGCACGTCTGGAACTTTCAGCCAAGCTATTAAAGCAAAGACGCGTGTCATATTATTGATTGACAATCGACTGTGCCGGTCTCTCAGTCTTTTTCTAATTGAAGCCAATAATGCAATCCCCCCCCCCCCCCACACCCCCCTTTTGCTGGAAGAAGGGAGGGAGGGATGGTCGGGGTGGGGGTGGTGGGGGGTGGTGGGGGGGGAGGTGGGGGGGAGGTCGTTGACCGGATAGAAAACACACGCGCACGCATGTACACAAATGACACGCAAACACACCACGCGTTCACGAATGCAAGCACAGCACAATGAGTACCCACCCCACTCCACCCCACCCCCGAAAAAAAAAAGCAATAGGTAATTTATACTAACAGGTTTTTTCTATACTCTACAGGCGTATTGCAGTACTGCAATGCTAGCAATTCCACTAGAATACCATACTTTTGCAGAATTACTCATCCCTTCTCTCTCTCTCTCTCTCTCTCTGTGTGTGTGTGTGTGTGTGTGTGTGTGTGTGTGTGTGTGTGTGTGTGTGTGTGTATGTGTGTGTGTGTGTGTGTGTGTGTGTGTGTGTGTGTGTGTGCGTTTTCGTTCGTTCTTTCGTTTAGCGTCTTTTCACTATCAGTGATATTAGACGATTAAAAAATAATAATAAGAAGAATAAAACTCTGTGTGTGTGTGTGTGTGTGTGTGTGTGTGTGTGTGTGTGTGTGTGTGTGTGTGTGCATGTGTGTGTGTGTGTGTGTGTGTGTGTGTGTGTGTGTGTGTGTTCTGTGTGTGCATTTGTGTACTGGAATAACAAATCAAGAGAAACAAGTAGTGGGGTTGTTATCCTGTCTCACGCTGAGTCCGTGATAATAAAATGCATCCCTAAAACCAAGCACATCTGCTTCAAAGCTAAGAGAAGGGTGAGAGCGAAAGAGAATGAGAGAGAGGGGGTGGGGGGTGGGGGTGGGGGAGTGGAGGGTGGAGGGGGCGGGAAAGAGAGAGGAAGAGAGAAAGATAGGGAGAGAGAGAGGGGCAGGAAGACAGGGATATATATATATATAGAGAGAGAGAGAGAGAGAGAGAGATGGGGGGAGAGAGAGAGAGAAAGGGAAACAGAGTGAGGGTGATACAGAGGGAGAAAGAGAGAGAAATGGAGAGGAGATGTCAACAGAGGAGAGATATAAAGAGAGAGAGGGAGGGAGGGAGAGAGAGAGAGAGAGGGAGGAGAAAGAAAGAAAGAAAGAAAGAAAAACCAGCAAAGAACCAGGGTGAAAAGACAAGCAAGAACAGCTCAGCTTAATGACTGTATATGACGTCAACTGGACTGGAGTACACGAAGGTGCGCCGATTACCATTCACACCCCACCCACCCACCCACCACCACCACCATCACCATCACCACTACCCACCTACCCACCCACCCACCACCACCACCACCGCCATCACCACCACCCACCCACCCACCCACCACCACCACCACCGCCATCACCACTACCCACCTACCCACCCACCCACCCACCCACCACCACCACCACCATCACCACTACCCACCCACCCACCCACCACCACCACCACCACCACTGCCCAATGCCCAAACACCGTGGGCATGTGTAACCATTACGTCAGTCAGCACTGCCCGGGGTACCGGCTTAGAGACAGACAGACAGACAGACAGACGGAGAGATAGACAGAGACAGAGAGAGACAGAGACAGAGAGAGACAGTGACAGACAGAGACAAAGAGACAGAGGCAGACACCCAGAGAGAGGCAGAGAGAGACAGAGAGACATAGAGAGAGCGGCAGAGAGACAGACAGACAGACAGACAGACAAACAGAGACATAGACAGAAACAGGCGTAGAGAGCGAGAGGTAGACAGACAGACAGACAGACAGAGACAGAGAGATAGGCATACAGACAGACAGACAGGCATAGGCAGAGAAAGACGCATAGAGACAGACAGACAGACAGACAGACAGGCACAGAAATGGACAAGACACAAAGACAGACAAACAGATCCAGCCAGAAGCTGCCAAGGATAATGAATATGAAACCAACCAAAACCAAAAGTGTCTGTACAGGGAGGGAACCGGCCCTTAGGTTCAGAGACAAACACCAGATAACACAAAAAAAACAACAGCAAAAAACCCCCACAAAAAACAGTTCCATGCTAGGCAGTGCAAGGCAATGACCAGAACTCAACAGTTGTAATTATGATTCCTCTCTCTCTCTGAACTCAGCAGTTGTAATTATGATCCCCCCCTCTCTCTCTCTCTCTCTCAAAAATTGGTCTATGCAAGGCCACCAGTGCATGCAGTGACCCGAACTCAAAAGGTGTGGTTATGATTCCCTCTGCCTGCAACCGCCCCGCCCCCCACCCCTACCCCCACCCCCGCCCTCTCTGTCTCTGTCTCTCATCTGTCTGTCTGTCTGTCTCTCCCTCTCTCTCTCTCTCTCTCTCTCTCTCCCTCTCTCTCATATAACATTGGTCCACGCAAGATATTGCAATGCAGTTGCAGTGACCCGAACTAAAAAAAAAAAAAAAAAAAAAAAAAAAAAAAAAAAAGTGGTTATGAATCTCCCCCTACCCCCACCCACAACCCCCACCCCCACCCCCACTTCCTCCTCCACGTGGCCCACTCCACTCCACCCACCTTCTCTCTCTCTCTCTCTGTCTCAGTCTCCGTCTCCTCACGCCTCAGCACCTACACAGCTCGAAATAAGCGGATCATAACGCCAGCAGTGGACCAAAGCAAAGTCCCACAGGTCAGCAACCCATGCCAGTAGCCGGCCGTGATAAGCCATGCTGCTAGCAGCCAACAGCTGCAGCTGACCACAGCCGGTTAAGTCCTACATACCTACCTACACACCAGCCCACCCCATCCACCCACCCCACACCCACCCCACACCCACCCCACCCCACACCACCAGACAAACTTTTGTACTGGCGAACTCTGTCAACAACTTAAGAAGAAAGCATATAATCATTCGGCATATATATATAGAGAGAGAGAGCTCACAAAAATTTATGGACCACTTCGTTAAAAAAAAAAGAAGTTTTTCATGGAATTAATGTTAAATACAACTCGAGATGATTGAAGCATATTCGGCATACACAGACCTCAGATAAAGTTGGGGACCACTTTATTAAAAAAACAACAACAACAAACAAACCAACAAACAGCAGCAACAACAAAAGACCACATAAAATTAACGTTCAGACAAATCGAGATGATTGAAGCATATTCGGCATATACAGACCTCAGAAAAAGTTGAGAACCAATTCTTAAAAAAAAAATTGAAGAAGAAGAAAAAAAAGTTTGTTGTTGTTGTTGTTTTTAAATAGAATTAATGTTTGAAATATCGAGATGATTGAAGCTTACTCAGCATATATACACTTCAGAAAAAGTTGAGGACCAATTCGTTAAAAAAAGAGAAAAAAATATTTTCATAAAATTAACGTTAAAAAAAATCGCGAGATGATTGAAGCACATTCGGCATATACAGACCTCACAAAAAGTTAATGACCACTTCGTGAAAAAAAAAGGACTATAAAGCAAATCGAGAGATGATTTGAACTGTGGCAGGCTCCAAAATGGTCTGCCACTGGCCTCTCACTGTTTCAGTTTCAGTTTCGGCTTCTGAAGAAGGCGTCATTGTGTTCGGACAAATCCGTATACGTTACACAACATCTGCTAGGCAGATAAATACCTGGCAGCAACATAGCCCATGCAACACGTTTAGTGATGCCTTGAGTGCGTGCATATTATCTCTGTGTACCTGTCAGAGAAGATTTCTTTAACAGTCTTTGCTAGAGGACAACACTTTTGTTGCCATTAGTTCTTTCTGTCAGAGTAGATTTCTTTTTACGGACTTTGCTAGAGGACAATACTTTTGTTGCCATTAGTTCTTTCTGTCAGAGTAGATTTCTTTTTACGGACTTTGCTAGAGGACAATACTTTTGTTGCCATTAGTTCTTTCTGTCAGAGTAAATTTCTTTTTACGGACTTTGCTAGAGGACAATACTTTTGTTGCCATTAGTTCTTTTTGTCAGAGTAGATTTCTTTTTTACGGACTTTGCTAGAGGACAATACTTTTGTTGCCATTAGTTCTTTCTGTCAG
>NC_134883.1:24487103-24489603 GCF_041734735.1 Babylonia areolata | reverse complement strand
AGATAATGAGGGTCTCCAAAATCATCGGACAGGTTCACCACAGAGTGAAGGTAGTGAGGGTCTCCAAAATCATCAGACAGGTTCACCACAGAGTGAAGGTAGTGAGGATCTCCATAATCATCGGACAGGTTCACCACAATCAAGATAATGAGGGTCTCCAAAATCATCGGACAGGTTCACCACAGAGTGAAGATAGTGAGGATCTCCATAATCATCGGACAGGTTCACCACAGAGTGAAGGTAGTGAGGGTCTCCAAAATCATCAGACAGGTTCACCACAGAGTGAAGATAGTGAGGGTCTCCAAAATCATCGGTCAGGTTCACCACAGAGTGAAGGTAGTGAGGGTCTCAATAATCATCGGACTGGCTCACCACAGAGTGAAGGTAGTGAGGGTCTCCAAAATCATCAGATAGGTTCACCACAGTGAAGATACTGAGGGTCTCCAAGGTCAAAATCATCAGACAAGTTCACCACAGAGTGAGGATAGTGAGGGTCTCCAAAATCATCGGACAGGTTCACTACAGAGTGAAGATAGTGAGGATCTCCATAATCATCGGACAGGTTCATCACAGAGTGAAGATAGTGAGGATCTCCAAAATCATCAGACAGGTTCACCACAGAGTGAAGATAGTGAGGGTCTCCAAAATCATCGGACAGGTTCACCACAGAGTGAAAATAGTGAGGGTCTCCAAAATCATCGGACAGGTTCACCACAATCAAGATAATGAGGGTCTCCAAAATCATCGGACAGGTTCACCACAGAGTGAAGATAGTGAGGATCTCCAAAATCATCAGACAAGTTCACCACAGAGTGAAGGTAGTGAGGGTCTCTAAAATCATCGGACAGGTTCACCACAATCAAGATAATGAGGGTCTCCAAAATCATCGGACAGGTTCACCACAGAGTGAAGGTAGTGAGGGTCTCCAAAATCATCAGACAGGTTCACTACAGAGTGAAGATAGTGAGGATCTCCAAAATCATCAGACAGGTTCACCACAGAGTGAAGATAGTGAGGATCTCCAAAATCATCAGACAGGTTCACCACAGAGTGAAGATAGTGAGGGTCTCCAAAATCATCAGACAGGTTCACCACAGAGTGAAGATTGTGAGGGTCTCAATAATCATCAGACAGGTTAACCACAGAGTGAAGGTAGTGAGGGTCTCTAAAATCATCGGACAGGTTCACCACAGAGTGAAAATAGTGAAGGTCTCCATAATCATCGGACAGGTTCACCATAGAGTGAAGATAGTGAGGGTCTCCAAAATCATCAGACAGGTTCACCACAGAGTGAAGATAGTGAGGGTCTCCAAAATCATCAGACAGGTTCACCACAGAGTGAAGATTGTGAGGGTCTCCATAATCATCGGACAGGTTCACCACAGAGTGAAGATTGTGAGGGTCTCCAAAATCATCGGACAGGTTCACCACAGAGTGAAGATTGTGAGGGTCTCCAAAATCATCGGACAGGTTCACCACAGAGTGAAGGTACTGAGTAGTGAGGGTCTCCATAATCATCGGACAGGTTCACCACAGAGTGAAGATAGTGAGGGTCTCCAAAATCATCGGACAGGTTCACCACAGAGTGAAGGTAGTGAGGGTCTCCAAAATCATCGGACAGGTTCACCACAGAGTGAAGATAGTGAGGGTCTCCATAATCATCAGACAGGTTCACCACAGAGTGAAGATAGTGAGGGTCTCCAAAATCATCAGACAGGTTCACCACAGAGTGAAGATACTGAGGGTCTCCAAGGTCAAAATCATCAGACAGGTTCACCACAGAGTGAGGATAGTGAGGGTCTCCAAAATCATCGGACAGGTTCACCACAGAGTGAAGATAGTGAGGGTCTCCATAATCATCGGACAGGTTCACCACAGAGTGAAGGTAGTGAGGGTCTCCAAAATCATCGGACAGGTTCATCACAGAGTGAAGATAGTGAGGATCTCCAAAATCATCGGACAGGTTCACCACAGAGTGAAGATTGTGAGGGTCTCCATAATCATCAGACAGGTTCACCACAGAGTGAAGATAGTGAGGGTCTCCAAAATCATCAGACAGGTTCACCACAGAGTGAAGATTGTGAGGGTCTCCAAAATCATCGGACAGGTTCACCACAATCAAGATAATGAGGGTCTCCAAAATCATCGGACAGGTTCACCACAGAGTGAAGGTAGTGAGGGTCTCAATAATCATCAGACAGGTTCACCACAGAGTGAAGATAGTGAGGATCTCCATAATCATCGGACAGGTTCACCACAGAGTGAAGATAGTGAGGATCTCCAAAATCATCGGACAGGTTCACCACAGAGTGAAAATAATGAGGGTCTCAATAATCATCGGACAGGTTCACCACAGAGTGAAGGTAGTGAGGGTCTCCAAAATCATCAGACAGGTTCACTACAGAGTGAGGATAGTGAGGGTCTCCAAGGTCTCCAAAATCATCGGACAGTTTCACCACAGAGTGAAGGTAGTGAAGGTCTCCAAGGTCACCAAAATCAT
>NC_134883.1:24462103-24464603 GCF_041734735.1 Babylonia areolata | reverse complement strand
AGAAATTGATCTGTACTAAACATAAAAAAAAAACGAATTATGTGGCATCGGTCTTTTAATATAATATTTGTTTATTTGTTAGGACGGTATTGCGACCGGAAAACAGAGATACAGACTAACAAGATACTTTAATTAACAACCACAATTAGTGCAACATTAGTTAAGATGAGAAGTTCAGTTTATTGTTCACGAGTGAATTAAAACAAACGTCTGCGTCAACGTGTTACTTTCAAGATCACAATAAACAAATTCTGATTTACCTTGATATCTCTTCCTGTTTGTCCGTTTTTCCTGTGAATAATATATCTTATATGTGTTCTTTCGGGTTAAAATAAGACTATATATATATATATATATATATATATATATATATATATATATATATATATATATATATATATATAGTTTTCGTCAGAAAACCAAACAGACCAATAAGAATGGCCAGTAAAATTTACTGTGAGCACAAAATTTCATATGTGTTTTAGGTTTCGTACTGATCATATGAAATGTATATCTTCATACAGCCAACACCCTTCGGGTTTCCTGGAATAAAACATGTCTCTGCTTGTCTTGGCTTGTCTTCTCTTGTCATGGCTTGTCTTCTCTTGTCAAGCATTCTGCTTGCTGACGTGTTGGAGACGTAACTTTCAATTCAAAGCTCTTCGTCGTGAGACGAAAAATAAAAACCATGACATCTGACGTGATATTGTCGAAAAAGTAATGTCTTGTATTTTCTGTATTACTTGCACTTCTATATTCTGGAAGATAGGTGCTTTTTGAATAATGGTTTGCTTTAGAAAGACTGCCAAACGTCTATAGGGTTCAGAACAGAACATTCCTGGGTTCTTGTTTAGGAAAAGAAATACACATAAAAAATTTTTTTAAGTAGAACGGGAGAGTGGATTGCAATGAAATCCAGTCTGGATTTTTAACGACTGAGTGAAGCGTGGTATACAAAATGCAATGTGTGCAAAGATAACAACTGTACATTCATTTTCTTCTTCTTTTTCTGTTTGCTGAAGCAGCAACTGTAACGCCTTATTAATTTGATACCCATTGAAAATACTGAAGAATCGGTTTTTAACAACCTTCATCCAAGACGTTCAAATATTAGTCTAAAATGGCCAACAAACCTTCATGTGACATTGGTCATTAATGTGTGTTACATCGTCAGACAATATGTTGTAATTTTCGGTGTGTGTGTGTGTGTGTGTGTGTGTGTGTGTGTGTGTGTGTGTGTGTGTGTGTGTGTGAGTGCGTTATTCTCTCAGTTTACTCTTTTGGTTGTTCTTTAACTGATTTCGTACTAAAATACATCTCATTTGAAAATACAGAAGACAATTATCAAAACACAATAACGAAGCTTAAACAAATAGGTTTTATTATATATATATATATATATATATATATATATATATATATATATATATATATATATATATATATCACGTAAGTTTCTGATTTCGTACTAAAATACATTTTATTTGAAACTGAATTCAGAAGAAAATTATCAAAACTTAATGATAAGGAAGCATAAACAAACACACTTTATGAACACACACACACACAGACAGATATGAAAAATTTTTATATATATATATATATATATATATATATATATATATATATATATAATTTTCAATTTATATTGCTGATGCACTGCAAATAAACCGGACTGACTGAGAATGGACTGGAACCCACAGCATTCATAAAAAGAGACAACGAATGACCCTCTACCAGTTGCCCTGCATGGAATGGAATGGACAACATTCTGAGTGTCGCTCACACTGACTGACCAAGACGAGCGGCCCGTGCTACTCTTGTTACTGGATATACTCAAAGACACACTGCAGCTCACGATATTATCTTAACATTTCTTCTTTTTTTTTCTTTTTTCTTTTTTTTTTTTTTTAAATATAATTATTTCTGTGTGTTATTCATACCACCACATGTACTGGTAAATGCGTTTGGAGCTGCTCGGTGAGAGCTGTATAAATGCACATTATTATTATCAGTATTATTGTTATTATCATCATCATCATCATCATTATTCTTGCTAATTATTATTACACAAACGCACTGCAGTCATATCACAGGTATGAAAGACGGTACTACAGTCATGCTACTCAGAACATACATGCACTGCAAGTCACGAATATTCTTCTTCTTCTTCTTCTTCTCATTGTTATTATTTATAATAATATCACTATTATCATTATTATTATTAATATATTATTGCTAATCATTATTGCTCAAACACACTGCCGTTATATCACGATATATATTCAAGACGGCACTACAGTCACCGCAATATTTAATCAAAACAAACAGCCTTGGGTGAAAAAAAACAACCAAAAAAACACAAAACCAAACAAAAAACGATCTCTCTCACCAGTAAAACAGGCCCATTGCAGAAGAAACGACACCAGCAGCAGTAAAATAAAATAAAAACCAACCCGTTATGCACTCACACTCTGACTCGGCGTTGGGAAACCAACTG
>NC_134883.1:24439603-24454603 GCF_041734735.1 Babylonia areolata | reverse complement strand
GCATGCTGCACACGGGACCTCGGTTTATCGTCTCATCCGAATGACTAGCGTCCAGACTACCACTCAAGGTCTAGTGGAGGGGGAGAAAATATCGGCGGCTGAGCCCGAATTTCACATAGAGAAATCTGTTGTGATAAAAAGAAACACAAATACAAATACTGAACTATTTATGGCCCGACTGCCCCCACTAAATCATGACGTAACGCGGTGCCGCAACAAGAGTGCACCTCACCCACTGACAAGAGCTGAGCACTGATCATGGCGTATTTTGCAACGCAACCTCCCGAGTGATGCCGCCTTGATGTGGGTAGTTTCCCACCTTCATCATTCTCCCCTGCTCGCCCCCCCCCCCCCCCTCCGCCCCCCACTCCCTCCCCCCCTGCTCCGCCCACTCCCCCCTCTCTCTCTCTCTCTCTCTCTTTCTCTCTTTCTTATGCACTGAATTAAAACTGTGACATGCAAGGCCCGTGCCATTTATTTCACAATCGCGTTGCTGTAATAGGTATGCATGAAAACAGGCTTAGCCGGTCTAATATATCTCGGACGAATTTATGACCCGAAATTAAAAAAATAAAAAAAAAAATAAAAAAAAAACCGGCAGGCCAGTTCCGTCACCCCTCACCCCACCGCATCCCCCACCCCACGCCCACTCACCCCGCCTCCTCCATCCCCATACCTCTCCCAGCCTATTCTCTCTTGCACCCCCACCCCACCCCCACCACCACCACCACCACCACCTTTGTGACATCATCATCTCATTAGCACCAATGAAAACACGACTTTTTTTTTTTTCGTTACCACTATGATTACATTTAGACACGTTCTCGCTGAGCAAACAATTTCGTTGTTTTTTTTTTGGTTTTGTTTTTTTGTTTGTTTGTTTTTTTGTTGTTGTTTTTTCAGTATCCAGTGAGACATTGATATACATTTTGGACAAACGTTTACATACATTGTATACTTAACCAGTGTAGTGTTTGATTTTTTTTTAAACCTCGGATCTGAAGTTAATACATGGATATGTGTTCGCAAGGGTAAAAAGTCCATTTATTCTACTTTAAACCCTATATGCTGCAGCATCCTTGTAACTGACGAAGCTAATGATGTCTGGTGAAAATCTGGATAAATAAGGTCATTGTGTACATACACGTTCTCTGGAGAATTGTTGAAAAAAAAATGAAGCCATTGAACAGTCTTTGGGGATATTACCCACGTTTTAGGTGATTTAAAAAAAAGAAAAAAAGAAAAAGACTAATCTTGTGCAGATTTCAAGAATGGGAATTTCATCACGTTAAGAATAACGATGTTTCAATATGTTGCATATCGGCTGATAGTATTATTTAACTCTCTCCATACGAACGGCGAAAGAGACGACGTTAACAGCGTTTCACTCCAATTACCATCATCAAAACATTGCAAGCGGAAGGCTCTTATACTGAAGAGGTGAATGTTGACAAAGAATACCACAATTCTGACGACGGAAGCTAAAGGTTGGGTCATTCAGACACCCACTGGACATCCGAGGGGTCTGTGTTGAGGAGAAGAGAGGACTGGCCGTACTGAGTGAGTTAATTAATGCTGACTCTATCTATGCATCCACAAATTGAATTATTACAATGTTCAGACTTGGGAGTCTCTGAAAAAGGCTATGCACGATTATCGCTACAGATGCTGCACTGAAGAGGATTTCATTTGTCCACAACACTATGAGACAAGATGATGAACCTTTTGTTCAAATATTATGTCCTGCTTTAAATGGTTCAGGACCTTAATATATACCGTTACAGTATTATAATTATCCAACCTTGTGTGCGTGCGTGCGTGTGTGTGTGCGTGCGCGCGCGCGCGCGCGTGTGTGTGTGTGTGTGTGTGTGTGTGATCTTCAGTTTAACATCTATTCACTAGAAGTGTTTTTAGACGGAAAGGAGAAAAGTAGTGGATAAAGGAAAGGGAATGCATGTGTATATTTGTGTAAAAAAGTGTTCATGTTATGTATCAGAGGAAAGGTATATTATTATAAGAAAAAGTCTAAAGAGATTGTGGTGTGTATTGAATGAGGTGTCATGGGAAGGGTAATATGTATATGCATATCAACAAGTATTAACCTACAACAATGTAAATATAAATAACAACATTAATTATAATACATCAAATAGTTGTATAGAAAATATATCTAGAAATCGATTTCAGAAATTACTTATAAATTCAAATAATCAATATTACCAATGTTGTGTAAACACAAAGAATGCAGCTAATCCCAAACATTTTCTAAATTTGACACCAGCAGCACATTCAAGACAAATTACAAGTCTAATGTATAGAATTTGTTTAAATGCCTTTCGTACAAAATTTTCTAAAAATATAAAATGTATATGCGGTAGGCAAATAACTGTAAGCCATCTACTCATTCATTGTCCGAGCATAAGACCGTTAATTCCAAAAGACGTAGTTGATGACTTTTCTTCCAATATTTCATCAGCCACTGAAAAGATTTTGAATGATTATTCATTGCTTAAAATGTTTTCAGAAATTTCAAACTCCAGTCCAGTTGGTGTGTGTGTGTGTGTGTGTGTGTTGTTTTTATTTAGTTTATCAAGCACTCTTCCTATTTCAGGTCATTACAGATATCTAATGCTAAATGTACGTATTGTCTAACAAGATATCTGACTCATGCATTTATACCGTGACAATGACCAGTCAACCTGAAGCATAGAATGATGACCAAGAGGTAACGCATCCGCCTAGGAAGCGAGAGAATCTGAGCGCGCTGGTTCGAATCACGGCTCAGCCGCCGATATTTTCTCCCCCTCTACTAGACCTTGAGTGGTGGTCTGGACGCTAGTCATTCGGATGAGACGATAAACCGAGGTCCCGTGTGCAGCATGCACTTAGCGCGCATAAAATAACCCACAGCAACAAAAGGGTTCTTCCTGGCAAAATTCTGTAGAAAAATCTACTTCGATAGGAAAAAAAAACAAATAAAACTGTACGCAGGGGAAAAAAAATGGGAGGCGCTGTAGTGTAGCGACGCGCTCTCCCTGGGAAGAGCAGCCCGAATTTCACACAAAGAAATCTGTTGTGATAAAAAGAAATACAAATACAAATACTCATGTTGGTGTTTGTTAATTATCACACACTCTCCCCTTTTGATCCAACCTCATTGACATGGTCAGATAGCCAGCTTCTATGAAACTTCCAGTTCTTCTTCTTCTTGTACTTTCAGCACCAAAGCACTGAACTTAAACCTTGTATCGACGGGCGCAATAGCCGAGTGGTTAAAGCGTTGGACTTTCAATCTGAGAGTCCCGGGTTCGAATCTCGGTAACGGCGCCTGGTGGGTAAAGGGTGGGGATTTCTCCGATCTCCCAGGTCAACATATGTGCAGACCTGCTAGTGCCTGAACCCCCTTCGTGTGTATGCGCACGCAGAAGATCAAATACGCACGTTAAAGATCCTGTAATCCATGTCAGCGTTCGGTGGGTTATGGAAACAAGAACATACCCAGCATGCACACTCCCGAAAACGGAGTATGACTGCCTACATGGCGGAGTAAAAACGGTCATACACGTAAAATCCCACTCGTGTACATACGAGTGAACGTGGGAGTTGCAGCCCACGAACGCAGAAGAAGAAGAAGAAGAAGAAGAAACCCTGTATCTGCTTTTTTTTCTTTCTTTTTTTTTTAACTGTAATAAACAGGTACCACATGAACCGTGCCCAAAACAAAACAAAAATGAATAAATGAAATTGAAATCAGAGGAAGTGCAGTGCGCTTCGACCCGTTACAGAGCAATGACCTGTCAGCAAGAGACGTGCACAAGAACACACACACACACACACACACACACACACACACACACGCACGCGCGTAAGCTTACCGGTGTAGCAGCCTAAAACTACCCACTCGCTGAGATTTAGCCCGAGGTCATTTTGCCCTTGCCTTGAACGACTTACGGGGTTATTTATGGCTATCAAAATAGACCTCCCATCTCTCCCCCGCCACCCCACCCCCTACCCCTGCCCAGTTGGAAATTACTTCATTTCTACCGGTGCTATTATCAAGCTATCGATAAAGAAATGAGGCGGTGGGAGTAGGGGTCGTTCTTGCTTTACTGACAACCCCCGCCAACTTCTCCCCATTATAAATGAACGGAGACAAATCAAACACTCTACTTTAACTCACTCAGTACGGCCAGTCCTCTCTTCTCCTCGGATGTCCAGTGGGTGTCTGAATGACCCAACCTTTAGCTTCCGTCGTCAGAATTGTGGTGTTCTTTGTCAACATTCACCTCTTTTAATTATAAGAGCCTTCCGCTTGCAATATTTTGATGGTGGTAATTGGGGTGAAACGCTGCTAACGTCGTCTCTTTCGCCGTTCGTATGGAGAGAGTTAAAATAGTCTGCATTGTTACTAACCGGGCCAAATTTTCCTCGATGGGGTCATTTCTGAATGACCACCAGATCCTTCACGTGGAGGGCAAGGAGGGTAAAAAATCCATCAAGGGGAGCTCAGTTCTCATTACCCGAAGACTATTATTTTTATTTAAAAATTTATTTTATTCATTTATTTTTTTTTATCATTATTTTTTCTTTCTTTTTTCAGGGTTTTTTTTTTGTGTTTTTTTTTTTTTTCTCAAAGCCTGACTAAGCGCGTTGGGTTACGCTACTGGTCAGGTAATCTGCTTGGCAGATGTGGTGTAGCGTATATGGATCTGACCGAACGCACTGACGCCTCCTTGAGCTACTGGTACTGATACTGATACTGATATTCCCCGTGAGTCATTTTCTGGCGTTAATCTAGACAACCCAGATATCACCCCTACTCCCACCCCCCACCCCCCACCCCCATCTCCACTGCAGGGGTTAAAACCTCCAGAACTGGGGGGGTAGTAGTTTTCCGGCTGTTACACCGGTCCAGGCAGGCTGAATCAGCTGATGCTTGTGGGATTATAGAGCTATCGCAATCCGCCTTGCTCCACCCAGATCCATTCATCGACCCGAACTGTACCGTCCGTCCGTCCATCCGTCCGTCCGTCTGTCCGTCTGTCCGTCACCTAAATGCTGCATGGGCGCTTTGGGCGCTAAGGAGGACAGGCAGGTAGACATCTCCAGACAAAGGAAAATACTGCGGATATAAAGAAAAAAAAAAGGGGGAGGGGAGGGGGTACTCTCACTGGCCTAGCCTTACAGCCCAGAAAAGATCGATGATGTGGCCCAGAAACAAACAAAGCAAAAAGTGATCGAACATCGATTCTGCTACTCTGAACGGTTTTTTTTTAAACTGGGGTGGGGGGGTTTTGGGGTGTTTTTTTCCCCAGCCCTGAGTCTCATCAACTCCATTGGAAACAGTGACGCAAGAAAGGAAGGGTTGTGACGTGAGAGAGAGAGAGAGAGAGAGAGAGAGAGAGACAGACAGACAGACAGACAGACAGAGACAGACAGAGACAGACAGACAGACACAGTCACAGAGAAAAACAGAGAGACACAGAGAGACTGAGAGAGAGAGGGAGAGAGAGAGGAAGAGGGCGGATTGAAGGTTGAGGGAGGGGAGGGGCGGGGCGGGGGTGGGGGAGGGGGATGAATGGAGGGGGGACGGGGAAGAGGCAGAGGAAACGGTAAGATGACGTCAAACCGGTTGCCCTGCTGCTAAACATACAGCTGGCGGGACGCGTTGCTGGAGAAATAGCAGCCAATGGGATTTCAGTCCGCTTTCTTTTTTCTTTTTTTTGGGGGGTCCCAGACCACGCCCCCTCGTTCTTTTAACACCCCGTTCTTTTCTTCCCCTCGTTCTGGACCCCGCCCCCCTCCTCCGCCCCCCTCTTCCAACTTCCCCCAACTTTCACCCTCCCTAACCACAACCCCAGGACATGAGCTGCAGGATTGCCCACGCAGGCCAGCTGTCCGAATGTTTCGAGGTGAAGACCGGAGTTCGTCAGGGGTGCCTGCTGTCACCGTTCTTCTTCCCCCTGGATCATGAAGACCGCTACAACAGGCAGGAACAACGGTATACAGTGGACACTCTAGACACAGCTGGACGATCTCGACTTCGCTGACGACCTGGCGCTCCTGTCACACAACCACAGCCAGATGCAGGACAAGACCACTCGCCTGGAGACCACGTCAGCCAGGACAGGGCTCAAGATCAACAAGAAGAAGACCGAGCTGATGAAGATCAACACCACTGCCAACACACCAGTCACAGTCGGTGGAGAGCCCATCAGGGAGGTGGAGTCTTTCGTTTACTTGGGAAGCGTGGTTGACCGACAGGGAGGCACGGACCGAGACGTCACAGCCAGAATCGGCAAGGCAAGAACAGCTTTCATCATGCTCAAGAATATCTGGGCATCTGGAGCAATCAGTATGAAAACCAAACTCCGCATCTTCAACTCCAGTGTGAAGTCAATTCTGCTCTACGGATGCGAGACATGGCGGACAACACAGACGATGCAGCAGAAGATTCAGACATTCTTCAACACCTGTCTGAGGCGCATCTACAAGATCCGATGGCAGGAGAAGATCCGAAACGAAGATCTGTGGGAGCGAGCGGGACAGGAACCAGTGGCCAAGCAGATACTGCGAAGGAAGTGGGGCTGGATCGGACACACCCTCAGGAAGCCAGTGTCCAGCATCACACGCCAAGTCCTGATATGGAACCCGCAAGGAAAGAGGAAGAGAGGCCGGCCTCGCAACAGCTGGAGGCGAGATACCGAGGCAGAGCTGAAGCAGCAAGGGACCAACACTGGACTGGAATGGCCAGAACAGCCCAGAACAGAGTGCGATGGCGAGGGGTCGTCGATGGCCTATGCTCCACCAGGAGCGATGGGCAATATGAATGAATGAAATGAACCACAAGACCCCCCCCCCCCCCCCCCCCCCCCCCCGACCCCCCTCGCCCCCCCACCCCGACCCCCACCCCCGTTTTTTTTCACCCTCTCTAATTCTTTGAAACTGCGGTCTGTCCATCACTTCGCTTTGGACGATGAACCGATTCAAAACGTGAAGCACGATTCACGTACTCTTCACTGTCACTAAGATGGACTGGACTCAATGGCAACGTAACTACTGAAGCTTTCATGACATGACCTCTCAAACACCCTGAATTAAAAAAAAAATGATGAATTGTGCATGCAGAGTTTTCAAAACTTACCCAAAGATAGCAGTAACAGCAGTAAGAGCAGCAGCAGAGATAATAGTAGTCGTGGTTGAAGAAGAAGAAGTACTATTAATAGTACTAATAGCAACAGCTGTTGTTGTAGTTGTTGTAGTAGAGTGGTGGTGGGGGAGTGTGTGTGTGGGGGGGGGGGGGTGGAGGGTTTTTTTGAGAAAGAATGGTCATGAATGTTTTATATAACTTGTAATATTTTTCTTTCATGTAAAGCGCCCTGAGCTCTTAGAGAGAAAAGGCGCTATATAAATGTACATGATTAGTAGTAGTAGTAGTAGTAGTAGTAGTAGTAGTTGTAGTAGTAGTAGCAGTGGCGTTAAAAAGAGGGTGAAAACAGCATATAATTTCTCCTTCGTGGGAAAAAAACCCACATTGCGCAGGAACTTTTTATTTCTCTCTTTAAAAAAAAATTCGTAATCAAACCAACACCGAAGCGTGACTCAAAAGTACATAAAAAGTACATGACTGCTCATAAAATGAGAAGCCAAAGAAAAGAAATGGGGCCCACAGAACGTAGAAAAGTCAACCACGAACACCCCCCCACCCATCCCATCCCACACACACACTCCCTCTCCCTCTCTCTCTCTCTCTCTCTCTCTCTGTCCATTTGACTCTGGGGCAGGTGTTTGGCGTGTGTATGAGTGCAGTACCATAGCACAATGTCGTCAATAGCATAATTGGACCGACTGTGTGGGGTAAAGGGGTTAAAGAGAGACATCCTTTAAAAGCGCCGTGGCTTTTGTGCGGTGGTTTTCTGTTGTGAAGACAGGCAGAGGTGGGAGGGGGTGGGGGGGCGGGGGGGGGGTGAGGGAGGGTGAATAAAAAATAAATGAACAAAATAAAGTGAATAAAAAAAAAACCCTGGTCATACACGTAAAATGTTGCATGTGTGTGTGTGTGTGTGTGTGTGTGTGTGTGTGTGTGTGTGTGTGTGTGTGTGTGTGTGTGTGTGTGTATGCGTGCGTGACTTAAACCTGACTGGAAACGAATGATGAGCGCCCAATGGCAGCTGTCAGTCGGCTCTACCAAGGAAGGATGGAAGGAAGGAAGGAAGGCAGCCTATTGTGTAAACTGACTCCGTCTTTGTAAAGCGCTTTGAGCTTGGTCTCCGAGCGAGGATAGGCGCTATATCAGTATTCATACCGTTCATCATTCATTCATTCATAAACCAAACAAAACCTCCCCCCCAAAAAATGTCACTCAACACGGCGCAAGACTTTCTCTGATGTGGTACGGTAAAATAACTTGCGTTCTCTCTCTCTCTCTCTCTCTCTCTCTCTCTCTCTCTCTCTCTCTCTCTCTCTCTCTCTCTCTCCTTGGTTAGTAGTAGTTTCTTACGGGAATGGGAAGAAGGGATACAGACTAGCCAACGCTTTGAATTTTATGCCCAGTTCAAAAGAATATTAAAGGTTGAGCCATACGTTGACTGTAAACAGTTACGCTGTTACAAGATTGTATATGCTCCAAATTCGGTTTTGATGAAGATGGGAATACTCCCACATAATATGTGTATTTTTTGTAAGGAAGAAAGAGATACAATTCTGCATTATTTATGGGAATGTAACCATGTACAACATTTTTGGAAGGAGTTTGTGAGATATATAAAAGAAAAGTGTTTACATTGTGATAGACTTAACCTGAACGACACACTGGTGCTTTTTGGACATAACAAAAAGAAAACTGATGAATGTTTCTCATATATCTTATTGATAGCTAAATTCTATATATACAAATGTAGAATCAACAAAGTAAAACCAACATTACAAATGTTCAAAAAAAGCCCTCAAACAGGCATATGAAATAGACAAGTATGCCTTTAACATAACTATGGAATATGAAATAGACAAGTATGCCTTTAACATAACTATGGAATATAACAAGTTTGTGGAAAAATGGGCACTTTATAACTGTTTGATACAAGATTAAGCTTTTCAATGCTACCTTGGAACTTTGACATTGAACGTATATTGTTTTGCTGTTATAGATTTGTCAGTACTTAGAACTTAATTATATGCTTACCCTATACTTTCTAATGCACAAAACATATAAATTCTGTATCTGTAAACCTTTGTCTGAATAAAAAATGTTGAAAAAAAAAGATTGTATATGCTCAATTCAGATTTGGCTTTTCACCCATTGACTCTCATAGGTTTCGGTACCGAGCAGATTTATCCCCCTCAACTGATACTATGCCCAATGTGTAAGCTTGAAATCGAAGATGAAAACCATATTTTGTTTGTCTGTTCAGCTTATGTAGCTTTACGCAACGACTTCTTTCCGGTTGAGTCCGAGACTCATAATTTGCCTGCACTGATGGGAGCTGATGACGACGAGACCGTGCCAAAGCTTTCTCGCTTTCTGTATACAGTTTTTAACTCTTTCCACACGAACGGCGAAAGAGACGACGTTAACAGCGTTTCACCCCAATTACCATCATCAAAATATTGCAAACGGAAGGCTCTTATACTGAAGACGTGAATGTTGACAAAGAATACCACAATTCTGACGACGGAAGCTAAAGGTTGGGTCATTCAGACACCCACTGGACATCCGAGGGGTCTGTGTAGAGGAGAAGAGAGGACTGGCCGTACTGAGTGAGTTAAATTGCGCTCAGAGCGTACACGCTGAAGTTGGCTTCCAATTTGCATCGCAGCATTCCTTTCTGATACTCTGTGTTGTTAGTGTGAATTACCCTCTGCTACGCTTCATGACAGTGTCTGTCTACTTGAAAATGATTTCTCTTTTTTTTTTTTCTTTTTTTTTCTTTTTTTTTTTCGTTTCTAACGCTGAATGACCTATCCCCCAACTCCCCATTGAAATGAACCTTATGTGTTTCTTCAATAAAATACCATCATCATCATCATCATCTCTCTCTCTCTCTCTCTCTCTCTCTCTCTCTCTCTCTCTCTTCTGTCTCTGTCTCTCTCCAAACGAATTGATAATAATGATAATATAATAATAATGTACATATATATATAGCGCCCTTTCTCTCAAAGAGCCCAGGGCGCTTTACGTGAAAGAAAAATATTACAAGTTACATAAAACATTCATGACCACTCTTTCTCAGAAAACCCTCCCCCACATGACATAGTCACTTATATCTATCACGTAACGACCCATACAACACACAAGACATGGTCACTTACATCTATCTCGAAACGACCCATACAACACACATGACATAGTCACTTACATCTATCTCGAAACGAACCATATACACACATGACATAGTCACTTACATATATCACGACACGACCCATACAACATACAGGACATAGTCACTTACATCTATCTCGACACGACCCATACAATACACAGGACATAATCACTTACATCTATTACGAAACGACCCATACAACACACAGGACATAGTCACTTATATCTATCACGAAACGACCCATACAACACATAGGACATAGTCACTTACATCTATCTCGACACGACCCATACAACAACACGCAGGACATAGTCACTTACATCTATCTCGAAACGACCCATATACACACATGACATAGTCACTTACATCTATGTCGAAACGACCCATACAACACACAGGACATAGTCACTTACATCTATCACGACACGACCCATACAACACACAGGACATAGTCACTTACATCTATCACGAAACGACCCATACAACACACAGGACATAGTCACTTACATCTATCACGACACGACCCATACAACAACGCACAGGACATAGTCACTTACATCTATCTCGAAACGACCCATACAACACACAGGACATAGTCACTTCCATCTATCACGATACGACCCATGCAACAACACACAGGACATAGTCACTTACATCTATCACGGCACGACCCATACAACACACAGGACATAATCACTCACATCTATCTTGAAACGACCCATATACACACAGGACATAGTCACTTACATCTATCTCGAAACGGCCCATACAACACACAGGACATAGTCACTTCCATCTATCACGACACGACCCATGCAACAACACACAGGACATAATCACTTACATCTATCTCGAAACGACCCATACAACACACAGGACATAGTCACTTACATCTATCACGACACGACCCATACAACAACGCACAGGACATAGTCACTTACATCTATCACGAAACGACCCATAGAACACACAGGACATAGTCACTTCCATCTATCACGATACGACCCATGCAACAACGCACAGGACATAGTCACTTACATCTATCACGACACGACCCATACAACAACGCACAGGACATAGTCACTTACATCTATCACGAAACGACCCATAGAACACACAGGACATAGTCACTTCCATCTATCACGACACGACCCATACAACAACGCACACAGGACATAGTCACTTACATCTATCTCGAAACGACCCATATACACACATAACATAGTCACTTACATATATCACGAAACGACCCATACAACACACAGGACATAGTCACTTCCATCTATCTCGAAACGACCCATATACACACATGACATAGTCACTTACATATATCACGAAACGACCCATACAACACACAGGACATAGTCACTTCCATCTATCACGAAACGACCCATACAACACACAGCACATAGTCACTTACATCTATCACGAAACGACCCATACAACACACAGGATATAGTCACTTCCATCTATCACGAAACGACCCATACAACACACAGGATATAGTCACTTCCATCTATCACGAAACGACCCATACAACACACAGGACATAGTCACATCTATCTCGAAACGACCCATATACACACATGACATAGTCACTTACATCTATCACGAAACGACCCATACAACACACAGGACATAGTCACTTACATCTATCACGACACGACCCATACAACAACGCACAGGACATAGTCACTTACATCTATCTCGAAACGACCCATACAACACACAGGACATAGTCACTTACATCTATCACGAAACAACCGATACAACACACATAAGAAATGTCAATCTAGAATTTTTTGTTTACAGAAGCTTAGAAATGTTGGTATAAATTCAAATATTCTTCAAAGTTATTATCGATGTTGTATCGAGTCTGTGCTTACAGTTTCATTTATGTGCTGGTATGGAAGTTTGGGAGTGAGGAGTAAGCGTGTTTTGAACGATGTCATGAGTGTATGCAGTAAAATTGTGGGAGTGAAACAAGCTAGTATGCAAGAGCTGTATGAAAGTCGAGTGGTTAAAAAAAGCAGGCAGATAGCAACTGACGACACCCATATTTTAGCAAAGTATTATGAGCTATTGCCATCAGGACGACGCTACAGAACTTTTAAGTTGAAATCCAGAGCTCTGAAGACTTTTATTCCACGTTCAATCCACCTTTTAAATTCTTGAGAACTCTGTGTGTGTGTGTGTGCGCGCGCACACTCTCATGTGAGACGTGTGAAAGTCCGTGCATGATAGGCTGTACCTTGTTCTAGTTGTGGTGTGTTTGTGTGTGTGTGTGTGTGTGTGTGTGTGTGTGTGTGTGTGTGTGTGTGTGTGTGTGTGTGTGTGTGTGTGTGTGTGTGTGTTTACTGAGCTTAAAACGTGACAATTGGTTATAATGAATGTGCAATATGTAGGAAGAATAATGTGCAATATGCAGGATGAACGTACAATGAATATGTCTAATGCTAACGTCCATATTCTAAATATATTTCTGTTTAATAATTACGATGTAATAATTAATTGCAATGTTTTTAAAAGCGAATATGTGAAATGCTTTTATTTGAGAACATATGTTTATTACTCTTGTTTGATCAAGTTATCTGCGTGTGTGGGGTGGGGTGGGGGTGGGGGGTGGGGGTGCGGTGCGGGTGTGTGCTGATTATCTGGTTGTGGTTTTCCGCAATTCATCTTTATTCTTATCTTATCTGTCTATTATAATCAATGTGCAGTATAGTAGGCTATGTTTATAATTATATTCAAATAATGTTTCTTAATTCTTTCTGTTTTTACATGAAGAATACTAGTTATTACCTGCAGTGTGTGGATGTATGTATGAAACGATGTATGTGATATTTTTTACATTTGTATCTTCGTAATATTTGTTGGGGCTGTTGTTGGCTTTTGCAGTTATGGTCCCCATGTTGTTTACTTGTCTATGTTGTGATAATGCACCTGACCAAATTTCTCCAGGTGGAGATAATAAAGTTATTCTTATCTTATCTTATCTTATCTTATCTTACATAGTCACTTCCATCTATCTCGAAACGACCCATACAACACACAGGACATAGTCACTTCCATCTATCACGAAACGACCCATACAACAACACACAGGACATAATCACTTACATCTATCTTGAAACGACCCATACAACACACAGTACATAGTCACTTACATCTATCTCGCGGTGAAGAAAGAACTGACGTGTCTTGTACTTGGTGTGGCAGCAGCTGTATATTCACTGTCAAGGGTTTCTCGTGAAAGGCATGGACAGAAAGATCAACGGTTGCAGTGGCAGGTGACTCATCTCTCCTGAAACACACAACACAATACAATGTGATGCAATGCCCACATGAACCTCTTTTCAAATAATAATCTACAGAAGTAGTGCATACAATATTTGATTTTTTCTTCTTTTTTTTCCTAATCCCGCTTACCCCGTCCCGCCTCTCACACACACCCTTCCAATATTATGTTCATTCCAAATGCAAGGTCCATAGACAGAGAAAGAACGGCGTCCAACAGTGGGGTGTTTGAATCTGGGAATGCGTAAACAGAGTGGATCCGAAGCCGATCGTAGAGAGCAAGATGGAGTGTAGATGTGAAGGCAGCCACAAAGACAGGAAGGGGCAGATTTGTGAATACATTTATAACATAGAGTGCTGATCTTATACTTTATTCTGTGTGAGACAGGTAGCCAATGGAGATGTTACAAAAGAGGAGTGATGTGCTCAGATCTTTTCTTTCTGGGGACGACTCGGGCAGCAGAGTTTTGTATGCGCTGAAGGGACTGAATGGATGAAGCAGGCAAACCAGATAATAGAGAGTTACAGTAGTCGTGGGGAGAGAGAAAAAAGCTTTCAATCAGCTTTGCAAGGTCTGTAGAAGGTAAGAAACTCCCACTAAAATATGATAATGAAAACAAATTAATAAAAATGTTGCGGTTTAGCAGCAGCTATATATTGTCCACCCTCCTTGTATGGTTGTGAACCTTGCCCCTTGCCACATAAAGACCAGTCAAGTAAAGAAACACGATGCCTTCGACAAGCGAATGCATTCGAAATCTCATGGGTATCAGATGGAACGACGAACCAACGAGCAAGTGGAGTGATGGCCTAGAGGTAACGCGTCCGCCTTGGAAGCGAGAGAATCTGAGTGCGCTGGTTCGATTCACGGTTCAGCCGCCAATATTTTCGCCCCCTCCACTAGACCTTGAGTGGTGGTCTGGACGCTAGTCATTCGGATGAGACGATAAACCGAGGTCCCGTGTGCAGCATGCATTTAGCGCACGTGGCAAAATTCTGTAGAAAAATCCACTTCGACAGGAAAAACAGATAAAACTGCATGCAGGAAAAAAATACAAAAAAATGGGTGGCGCTGTAGTGTAGCGACGCGCTCTCCCTGGGGAGAGCAGCCCGAATTTCACACAGAGAAATCTGATGTGACAAAAAGAAATGCAAATACAAATACAAAGTCAGAACTAGAGCCAAACAACAGCCAGCGTCCTCAGTCATCATATGCTACAAGCGTCGTTCAGAGCTCCGTTGGGACTTGACGCCAACACTTCCACACGAAAAGACCTGCTGCCAACCGAGTTCTTCAATAGAACCTCCAGGAACACAAAAGATGAACTGGCGCCGGACGAGACGATCCACAAGACAAGACAAGACAAGACAAAATCTTTATTAA
>NC_134883.1:24424603-24432103 GCF_041734735.1 Babylonia areolata | reverse complement strand
AGACTCCAGTCACATTAATAATCACACCATGACACCAACTACCAGAATGGACAAGACAGAGACGTTGTATCACCATCAGAATCCAGTCACATTAAGCACACCGTGGCACCAACTACCAGAATGGACAAGACAGACACGTTACTATCACCATCAGGCTCCAGTCACATTAATCACACCATGACACCAACTACCAGAATGGACAAGACAGACACGTTACTATCACCATCAGACTCCAGTCACATTAATAATCACACCATGACACCAACTACCAGAAGGGACATGACAGACACGTTACTATCACCATCAGACTTCAGTCACATTAATAATCACACCATGACACCAACTACCAGAACGGACAAGACAGACACGTTGACATCACCATCAGACTCCAGTCACATTAAGCACACCGTGGCACCAACTACCAGAATGGACAAGACAGACACGTTACTATCACCATCAGGCTCCAGTCACATTAATCACACCATGACACCAACTACCAGAATGGACAAGACAGACACGTTACTATCACCATCAGACTCCGATCCGGTCACATTAATAGTCACACCATGACACCAACTACCAGAATGGACAAGACAGACACGTTACTATCACCATCAGACTCCAGTCACATTAATCACACCATGACACCAACTACCAGAACAGACAAGACACTTGACGTTACTATCACCATCAGACTCCAGTCACATTAATTACACCATGATACCAACTACCAGAACGGACAAGACAGACACGTTACTATCACCATCAGACTTCAGTCACATTAATAATCACACCATGACACCAACTACCAGAACGGACAAGACAGACACGTTACTATCACCATCAGACTCCAGTCACATTAATTATCACACCATGACACCAACTACCAGAATGGACAAGACAGACACGCTACTATCACCATCAGACTCCAGTCACATTAATCACACCATGACACCAACTACCAGAACGGACAAGACAGACACGCTACTATCACCATCAGACTCCAGTCACATTAATAGTCACACCATGACACCAACTACCAGAACGGACAACACAGAGACGTTACTGTCACCACCAGACTCCGGTCACATTAATCACACCATGACACCAACTACCAGAATGGACAAGACAGAGACGTTGTATCACCATCAGAATCCAGTCACATTAATCACACCGTGGCACCAACTACCAGAATGGACAAGACAGACACGTTACTGTCACCACCAGACTCCGGTCACATTAATCACACCATGACACCAACTACCAGAATGGACAAGACAGAGACGTTGTATCACCATCAGAATCCAGTCACATTAAGCACACCGTGGCACCAACTACCAGAATGGACAAGACAGACACGTAACTGTCACCACCAGACTCCGGTCACATTAATCACACCATGACACCAACTACCAGAATGGACAAGACAGAGACGTTGTATCACCATCAGAATCCAGTCACATTAATAGTCACACCACGACACCAACTACCAGAACAGACAAGACACTTGACGTTACTATCACCATCAGACTCCAGTCACATTAATTATCACACCATGACCCAACTGCAAGAACGGACAAAACAGAGACGTTACTATCACCATCAGACTTCAGTCACATTAATAATCACACCATGACACCAACTACCAGAAGGGACATGACAGACACGTTATTATCACCATCAGACTCCAGTCACATTAATTACACCATGACACCAACTACCAGAACGGACATGTCAGAGACGTTGATAATTATCACCATCAGACGCCAATCACATTAATTACACCATGATACCAACTAGAAGAACGGACAAGACAGACACGTTACTATCACCATCAGACCTCAGTCACATTAATAATCACACCATGACACCAACTACCAGACCGGACAAGACAGACACGTTACTATCACCATCAGACTCCAGTCACATTAATTACACCATGATACCAACTACCAGAACGGACAAGACACTTGACGTTACTATAAACATCAGACTTCGGTCACATTAATAATCACACCATGACACCAACTACCAGAAGGGACATGACAGAGACGTTACTATCACCATCAGACTCCAGTCACATTAATAGTCACACCATGACACCAACTACCAGAATGGACAAGACAGACACGTTACTATCACCATTAGACCTCAGTCACATTACTAATCACACCATGACACCAACTACCAGACTGGACAAGATAGACACGCTACTATCACCATCAGAATCCAGTCACATTAATCACACCATGATACCAACTACCAGAACGGACAAGACACTTGACGTTACAATCACCATCAGACTTCAGTCACATTAATAGTCACACCATGACACCAACTACCAGAACGGACAAGACAGACGTTGTATCACCATCAGAATCCAGTCACATTAATCATACCGTGACACCAACTACCAGAAGGGACATGACAGACACGTTTTATCACCATCAGACGCCAATCACATTAATTACACCATGATACCAACTACCAGAACGGACATGACAGAGACGTTGATATCACCATCAGACTCCAGTCACATTAATTACACCACGACACCAACTACCAGAACGAACTACCAGAACGGACATGTCAGAGACGTTGATAATTATCACCATCAGACGCCAATCACATTAATTACACCATGATACCAACTAGAAGAACGGACAAGACAGAGACATTACTATCACCATCAGACTCAAATCACATTCATTTATCACACAGCATGATACCCAAATACAGCACAATCGTATTTCACACACACACACACACACACACACACACACACACACACACACACACACACACACACACACACACACACACACACACACACACACACACACACACACACACATTCTTCAATCACCGATATGTGTGACGGGACATTAAACAAAAATTCCTCCTCCTATACACACACACACACACACACACACACACACACACACACACACACACACACACACACACAAAACAGACATACTTTATATTTCTTCTCAGCGTAATCATCACAACCTCTTCCAGCTCTCATTGCATAATCCATGTGAAGCACCTGAACAACAACAACCACCACCAACCAACCAACCAACCACCACCACTGCATGCACTAAAGCCGTGTGTTTTAGCGCCTGTCACTGATTCCGTCCAATTTTTGTTGCCAGTCCCATTCCACATGCTAAAAACCAAGGCGCCGGACTGACTGAATGATGCTCGTTTCCTGAGGAGAGACAAACAGACCCTGCTGTGTCATTTCTCTCCACAAGCTGGTGGATGGAACCCCCCCACACCCCCCCACCCCCACACCCCCCCCCCCCCCCACCCCGGAAAGGGACAATTACTGGAATAGCATGGGGTCGACACATCCCTGACGGCTTACATCCTAAAGAAATAGGGCTGGGGAGAGGGGTGGGGGGGGGGGGGGGGAGGTGTTGTGGTTTGTGGGCAGACTGCACTCAGAACGGCCTGTCAACGGATGCGGCCACTTGGAACAATACGCCGCAAAAAAAGCTGCCGGCATCGCATGCCATCATCCTCATTATCTTGACTGTAACTCCGTGTCAGAAGGAGAAGAAGAAGAAAAAAAAATATATATCGGTCGGAGGATGATAACGCACAACAATAATAATGATGATAACAATTTGTTGGGAATAAATGAATAAATCTTTTCTTCTTTTTTTTTCTTGTTCTTTTTCTGTCAGTCTGTTCGTTGCACGCCTATGCGTAAACTGAGCCATGGTGTATTTCCGTTTGGAAAATATTTTGTTTGGTGGAGATTTTAGTGACGCCACATCGCATTTTCCAATGAATGGTAAATAGATAGATAGATAGACAGATAGCATTGTATTTGTATTTCTTTTTATCGCAAGAGATTTCTCTGTGTGAAATTCGGGCTGCTCTCCCCAAGGAGAGCGCGTCGCTACACTACAGTGTCACCCTTTTTTTGTATTTTTTCCTGCGAGCAGTTCTTTGAAGAATTGAAAGTTGAATTGACACTTTTTCTGTCCTCCCCCTCAGAAAACACCTCTTCATCTTAAATCCCTCAAGGATCTTTGCAAAGTCCTTGTCAGAGTGGCACAAGAGTTGTCCTTCCTGAACACGCCGTTCCTGACGTCAGTGGCATCTCTTCGGGGCATGTGGAACAGGGCGCTTTTGAGTAACGCTTCTTTGTCGCTCTTCATATTTCTCTCATTTTCCTACATTGTACTCAACACTTTCTTTTTCCATCATAAAGTCCGATAAATAATAAAGTTGGTGGAATGATATCAATAGCAACAATAGGAAGAGCATCAAAATAGCAAATGGGTAAATAAATAAAATCTTAATAAATAAATTAATAAATAAATAGACAAATGAAAATAAAGAAATAAAGAAATTAGATAAAGAAAGAAAGAAACAACAACTTAAAAAGAAACTAACACTGCTGGAAAGATGGGCGGTAAACATTGCTGGTATCCCTTTCAGAAATTAATATTCAATACACTCATACAGAACTTCAAACGAAAACTTTCAATATTCCTTTAGAAAGTGGGGGGGGGGGACACATGCCTGGCGAAGTCACCCGTGACTAATCTGACAGAAGTGGGCCACCTTTCCTTTGACGAACAGACGGGGTCACCAGCACGGTCCTCATTGATTGCCATTACCCGGTGACACGGAGAGTCCAACAGGTTTAACTCACTCAGTACGGCCAGTCCTCTCTTCTCCTCTACACAGACCCCTCGGATGTCCAGTGGGTGTCTGAATGACCCAACTTTTAGCTTCCGTCGTCAGAATTGTGGTATTCTTTGTCAACATTCACCTCTTCAGTATAAGAGCCTTCCGCTTGCAATATTTTGATGGTGGTAATTGGGGTGAAACGCTGTTAACGTCGTCTCTTTCGCCGTTCGTATGGAGAGAGTTAAGCCTGCTCCATAGAGCCCATAACGACTGAGCAAAGACTACTACTACTAAGAAGAAGAATAGTAATGAATATCAGATTGATAACACCAGTATCAACAGCAAGAGCTACAAAAACAAAGTCCTTCAAAGGGAAATAATTAGTGGCGGTAAACAGCGTTAGTATTCCTTTCAGAAATTAAATCTAAAAAAAAAATATATATATATAAAAAAAAAAAATTCATACTCGAAGCGAAAGCCTTGCACATTCTTTTAGAAAGGGGGATGGTTTGTGTGGGGAAAAGGAAAAAAAGGGGGAGGGGGGTGGAGTGAACAAACTGTGTGAACAGATTCATTCCCAATCTCTTCTAACGACAATGGCTTACCCTGGAGGTGCAGGCTTTGACAAGCCGCCGGGGTGTCGCGAAAATTCCCCAAACTGACAGCTAATACCAGAGGCTAACAGGTTTAAGCCTGTTCCACGGAAGCCAGCACGACTGAGCAAAGACGACGACGGTAATACATAAACAATAATGATAGAAATCATAATCATAAACATAACAGCAGACTAACAGCCACAGCAGCAACAACAAGAGCAGCACAACCCCCACAGTCTTTCAAAAAAGAAAAAAAAGAGGAATCAACGCTTCTCTACGGCGGTATGGTGGTGAACATTTTCTGGTATTCTTTTCAGAACGTAATAGTCAATAAACTCACGCCCAACTTCAAATGAAAAAAGTTCATTATTATTTCAGAAAGGGGCTGGTGGCAGAGAGAGAGAGGGAGAGAGAGAAAGAGAGTGAGAGAGAGAGAGACAGAGAGAGATAACGATAACGATGTTTTATTCAGATTAAGGCCAAAGCCCCTTACTGAAGGGAGTCACACAAGAAAATAAATAAGGAAAATGACTTGACACGATAAACCAACATCACAAATCAACCAAAAGTAGCTAATAACGATTCGAAGTCTCTTCAATGCCTCTTATAAGTATATGGCCAGGTTTTGTTGGGTAAGCTCATGTTTTGACGACATGAGCAGATTAAATCTAAAAGCACAGGGATCTTTATACTATTTAGGTCGAATTAATCTCTTTCCGAGACACAGAGAGAGAGAGAGAGAGAGAGAGAGAGAAGACAAGACAAGACAAAGATTTTAATGTCCATTCAGCGTTACAACGCCCTTCAGACAAGGGGGCAAGAAACAACACGCATTCTTGTGAACACCTCAAGAAATTTGCATAATCATTTGAACTATAAACACCGACGCGCACGCACGCTTTCAGACAGAAACAAAAAATATTTAATTCATTCACACACGCTCACTCTCTGGCAGTCGCAAATATCCCTGTCTGAACCCCGCTCACCCCCCCCCCCCCCCACCCCTCCACACCCTAGATTGTCACACACACACACACACACACACACACACGCCTCACTCACACATCCCACACACCCACCCATCCTCCTCACCCACAATCACACACACACACACACACACACACACACACGCGCGCGCGCGCGCGCGCGCGCGGAGAGAAATAGAGAGAGAGAGAGAGAGGAAGGGGAGTGGTAGACATGCTGTACGAAGTCACTTGTTCTTTTCTGACAGAAGTTGGTCACCAAGAGTACAGCCTTTTGATGAACAGCTGGGTCTCAAGCAAGTTCTTCATCGAATGCCAAAGAAAGTCGAATACGTTCAAACCAGCTCCATTGAAACCCAAAACGATTGAGCAAAGACTGATAATACGAATACTACAAATAATGATGGTGATGATGATATTAATAACAATCATTAAAAAGAAGAAGAAGGATGCTGATGCTGATGATAATGATGACGATGACATGAAGAAAAAGGAGGGGGATCGTAACAAAATCAGACTGGTAATAACTGCATCAACAGCAAGAACAGCAAAAAAAAAAAAATCACAGCTGGACAAGTGGCGGTGGTGGTGGTAAACATTCCTGGTGTCCCTTTCAGAAACTAATATTCAATAATAAAAATTTTAAAAAAACATACACGACTTCAAACGAAAACATTCATGATTCTTCAAGAAAGGGGTTGGGGGTGGGGTAAGGGAGGCAGGATGGGGAGGGGAAGGGGGTGGGAACTTGCTGTACGAAGCCGCTCGTCCTGAATCTTTTTTTCTTTTTTTTTTTCCTGACATAAAGTAGGTCACCAATAGTGCAGCCTTTTGACGGACGAACCATTGGGGTCACTAGCGCGTTCTTCATTGATTGCCGATACCCAGTGACACAGTGAGCCCAATAGGAGCAGGATGGTGTGTATATGACGACTTTCAGGAGCACAGAGAGAGAGAGGGGGGGGTGGGGGTGATAGAGACAAAGAGAGAGAGAGAGGCGAGACACATAGAGAGAAAGACATAGGCAGAGTTGAAGAAGAAGAAGAAGAAGAAGAATCATGATCGTGATCATAACAACAATAAGAACAACAGCAGACTGATAATAGCAACAACAACAAGAGCAGCAGCAACGTGAAGACCTCAACAGTACTCCTGTCAGAAGTTAATATTCAATAAACTCATACACAACTTCAAAGGAAAGCCGCCTTCCAGATTCTTATAGAAAGGACGGGAGAGAGAGAGAGAGAGAGAGAGAGAGATTGAGAGAG
>NC_134883.1:24414603-24417103 GCF_041734735.1 Babylonia areolata | reverse complement strand
CACTGCTGGCACATTTTCTCTTTTGTTTTTTTTCTCTTCGTTCCCAAACAGAGAACAGGTGCAAAGAGATTATGTTTCGTTTATGATTCTAGAGTTTTTATCACGACACATCTGAATTTTGTGCGTTAGTATTTTGAATATGATCTTTTGGTCTAAAGCACTGTACTGTCTTTTTCTTCATACAGTGTTGACGCAGGTTTTTTTGTTTTGTTTTTTCTTCTTTTTTTTTCTTTTTTTTATATTCATCTAGAACACGTAGCAGGTGCATTCGTTGGTGATATTTGAGATAATTTCCACCAGATGTTGCAAAATAATATTCGTAACGGAAGAGATGGGGGAAAAAGTGGTAAAAGAAGTATTGGTAAATCATCGACATGTCACCACCATTAGCTTGAAATCAGTCTTTGTTTTATGTTTTAACTCTCTCCATACGAACGGCGAAAGAGACGACGTTAACAGCGTTTCATCCCAATTACTATCATCAAAATATTGCAAGCGGAACGCTCTTGTACAGAAGAGGTGAATGTTGACAAAGAATACCACAGTTCTGACGACGGAAGCTAAAGGTTGGGTCATTCAGACACCCACTGGACATCCGAGGGGTCTGTGCAGAGGAGAAGAGAGGACTGGCCGTACTGAGTGAGTTAAAGATTTTGGGGGATAGTAAGTGTGGGGGGAAGAGGGGAAGGATTGTAGGTGAGCTACTGAGGCTTTTTTTTTTTTTAAATGCAAATCTTTAACTCAGTTATCCTGCGCATCAGTACAATCTGCATTTTTGACTCACTTGTGTAAACAAAGTGAGTCTATTTTTTAACCCGGTGTTCGGTTGTCTGTGTGTGTGTGTGTATGTGTGTGTGTGTGTGTGTCTGTGTGTCTGTGTGTCCGTGGTAAACTTTAACATTGACATTTTCTCTGCAAATACTTTGTCAGTTGACACCAAATTTGGCATAAAAATAGGAAAAATTCAGTTCTTTCCAGTCATCTTGTTTAAAACAATATTGCACCTATGGAATGGGCACAAAAAAATTTTTAAAAAAGAAGCCTAATTATATGCAAACTGCATTTACTGTTATATTTATATTTTTTGTATTCTCTAAACTTGGCACTTTGACCTCTTATTCTGACACAACAACAAGAGGAGTCATTATTATCATTTTTTTGGTTCAAACAGGAACTTCTTTTGCTAAGCATGGAATTTTTATTTATTTTGCAAACGTTTTGGTGCAGATAGTAAAAAAGGGAAATTACTCTGTAATTAATGCTAGAGGACTTAATTTATCACAAGTGAGTCTTGAAGGCCTTGCCTCTCTTGTTTACAATGTCCTGAGGTTTGCTCTGAAGATGTATAGGATTTTTTTTTAATTACACTTTTTGATGGTGGTTATGGGGACCAGAAACCCAAACACCCAATATCATAGTGTGGTTAAGTTTGATAAACTGTTGGCTTGCGTCCTGGAGCCAGTTGCATTGCTCGGACGGAAGAGCCTAGTATGGTCGTAACCCGCTATTAACTGTGTGCAGTATGGAACTGACCAATGGCCTAGTTCGGTCAACGTGGGCATTTAGTCACGTGTAACTGTCAAAACGTTAGAAACAAGCAATGCAACTGGCACCTGCTGGAGCTCAGGTCAAGTATATAATATTATCAAGACTTGGGTCTTGGTTTTTTGGTTTTCTTTTAACTAAATATTGTATCAATCGATGCGAGTGGATCTCAATCCTAATATCAACTGTCGCAAACTTTTTATTCACGGCAATACAATAAGATGCACTCTCCTGTGAGACCAGTAGTTACAATACACCGACATCATAGATAATGCGTTATCACCGCGATTGAATATTTGTATGGAGAAATATTAATCATTAAGAACAAAAAAATCCAGCAACGACAACATTAATCAACTATATATGCCACTACCCCGCCCCCTTGCCCTGAGAATACAGTATCAGTATCAGTGTCAGTAGCTCAAGGAGGCGTCACTGCGTTCGTTCAAATCCATATACGCTACACCACATCTACTAAGCAGATGCCTGACCGGCAGCGTAAACCAACGCGCTTAGTCAGGCCTCGAGAAAAAATAAATAAGTAAAATAGAATAAAATAAAATAATTTAAAAAAAAAAGATGGATAAATACAGAAAAATACTGCTACTAATTATAATAATATTTATAAGGCGCAAAATCTTGATGAAGTCAACTCTAAGCGCGCGCGCACACACACACACACACATACACACACACACACACACACACACACACACACACACACACACACACACACACACACACACACACACACATGAGAATACAACACGTTCACACAGACCGTCAGACGATACAACGCCTTAACACGCAACATTCAATGACTGGAGGCAGACCGTAAAAAAAATAATAATAAAAAATAAAATAAAATAAATCGGACAGGCACATAAACAACAATAACAACTATCAGACCAACGCGATGGGTTTGTGCGTGATCCAGGCAAGCGCTAACTTGTCT
>NC_134883.1:24409603-24412103 GCF_041734735.1 Babylonia areolata | reverse complement strand
GGGAGGGGGGAGAACAATTATGTCAAACTTCTATACTAAACAAATCCTTTATATCAATTGCCAGAACAGAATGAAGGGGGAAAAAACACAGAGCAATTATGTCAAACTTTTATTCTGAACAAACCCCTCCATAATCAACTTCCATAACAGAAAAGGGGGGTATGAGGGGGGAGAACAATTATGTCAAACTTCTATACTAAACAAATCCTTCATATCAATTGCCAGAACAAAAGAAAGGAGGAAAAAAAACCAAACAGAACAAGTAGGTCAAACTTTTATACTGAACAAACCCCTCCATATCAACTTCCATAACAGAAGGAAGGGGGGGGGGGGGGGGGGGGGGGGGGGGAGGAGGAGAGCAACAGAACAATTATGTCAAAATTATGGTGGTGTAGCAAGCACCTTCCCAAAGCGTTTTAGAAGTCGAGCAAAGAAGGCGACGAGAAAAGGTTAAGACTCAACGCTTAACGGGGCCGCGAAACGTAATGACACTATCGCGTGCAGGTAAACGCTAAGGGGTGGGCTTCTCTGGCGAGACCGTGTCAAATCTTATACAGCCCAGGCCGGTCGCACCCCTAGCCCCCACCGGTGACAAATCTTCCTCAACTGGGGCGTGGCAGAGGGGGGTGGAGGTTGAGGGGTCAGGGGGGAGGAGGAGGAGGAGGGCCGGGGGGTGGGGGGGGGGGGGGGCGAGGCTGTTGTGTGGTACAGAATGTCACCCCCCAGGTACAGAATGTCACTGAATGTCACACCAGTATATAGAATGTCACCACCGGTGAACCAACAGAACCAAATGCAGTTTTATATAAAACCTCAATTCAGCTATTAAACAGCAATAATTGATAATCAGATCTGTGATATATATATATATATATATATATATATATATATATATATATATATATAATGTATGCCAGAGTGTGTGTATGTGGAATGTGACATCTTAAATCAAAGTGTTGTTGAATTGCATTGTTATTATAATCTTTTTATGTCCTATATCTACTTTTACTTTGCTATTTCATGCCTATCTTATTCATATCCTTTAATTGATTTGGTTGTTGCACATGTATAGCTGTGATGATGTATGTATGATTTACTCTAAGTTACCTTTTAAACGTTTATGTTGTGTTGTTGTTGTCTACTGTGATTACTTATTGTACATGGGTTGCCATCTAAACATTTGATGTCTTTTATGTATACATGTTGAATGACTATGATTTCTGTGTATTGTTTATGTGTCTTACACCACAAATGAATTTCTCTTGTTGAGATAATAAAGTATTCTGTGTTATGTATCCTGTATTCTGAATGTCAACCCGGGTACGAAATGTCAACCCGGTACAGAATGTCACCGAGTGTCATACTAGTATCGAATGTCACCCTGGTACAGAATGTCAGCCCGGTATAACCGGTACAGAATGTCACCGAGTGTCATACTAGTATGGAATGTCACCCTGGTACAGAATGTCAACCCGGTATAACCGGTACAGAATGTCACCGAGTGTCATACTAGTATGGAATGTCACCATGGTACAGAATGTCAACCCGGTATAACCGGTACAGAATGTCACCGAGTGTCATACTAGTATGGAATGTCACCCTGGTACAGAATGTCAACCCGGTATAACCGGTACAGAATGTCACCGACTGTCATACTAGTATCGAATGTCACCCTGGTACAGAATGTCAACCCGGTATAACCGAGTGTCATACTAGTATGGAATGTCACCCTGGTACAGAATGCCAACCCGGTATAACCGGTACAGAATGTCACCGAGTGTCATACTAGTATCGAATGTCACCCTGGTACAGAATGTCAACCCGGACGCGTTACCTCTAGGCCATCCTTCCATTATATACCGGGGTGACATTCTGTAACGGTTGACACTCTGTATATTCTGTACTGGGGCGACATTCTGTACCGGGGTGACATTCTGTACCGGGGTGACATTCTGTACTGGGGTGACATTCTGTACCGGGCTGACATTCTGTACCGGGGTGACATTCTGTACTGGGGTGACATTCTGTACCGGGCTGACATTCTGTACCGGGCTGACATTCTGTACTGGGGCGACATTCTGTACCGGGGTGACATTCTGTACCGGGGTGACATTCTGTGCCGGGGTGACATTCTGTACTGGGGCGACATTCTGTACCGGGGTGACATTCTGTACTGGGGCGACATTCTGTACCGGGGTGACATTCTGTACTGGGGCGACATTCTGTACCGGGCTGACATTCTGTACTGGGGCGACATTCTGTACCGGGGTGACATTCTATACTGGGGCGACATTCTGTACCAGGGTGACAGTCTATACTGGGGGCGACATTCTCTACCAGGGTGACATTCTGTACCGAGTGACATTCTCTACCAGGATTACATTCTGCACTGCAACAAGGGCCTTTCGTCTCAAAGGGAACTATTGGATTACCACCGCCACACACACCACACACACTGTTACCGATATATATATATATATATATATATATAACCATTCTC
>NC_134883.1:24392103-24402103 GCF_041734735.1 Babylonia areolata | reverse complement strand
TGAGGGAGTGAGTGAGGGAGTGAGTGAGGGAGTGAGGGAGTGAGTGAGGAGTGAGGGAGGGAGTGAGGGAGTGAGTGAGGGAGTGAGTGAGGGAGTGAGGGAGTGAGTGAGGGAGTGAGGGAGAGAGAGAGAGACTGAGTGAATGACTGAGTGAGGGAGAGAGAGAGACAAACAGAGAGAAAGGCAGATAGAATGTGAAAAAGAGTGAGTGAGTAAGAGAGAGAGAGAGAGAGAGAGAGAGAGACTGAGTGAATGAGTGACTGAGTGAGGGAGAGAGAGAGAGACTGAGTGAGTGACTGAGTGAGTGAGTGACTGAGTGAGGGAGAGAGAGAGAGACCGAGTGAGTGACTGAGTGAGAGAGAGAGAGAGAGAGACTGAGTGAGTGACTGAGTGAGGGAGAGAGAGAGAGACAAACAGAGAGAAAGGCAGATAGAGAGTGAAAGAGAGTGAGAGAGAGAGAGACAGACAGACAGACAGACAGCGACCTAAAGAGAGGCATACAAACAGAAGGAAACAAAAAGACAGACAGTGAGACACTGAGGCATAGAGAGACAGACAGTCAGGCAGAAACAGGGAGAGAGAGAGTGAGACAGAGAGAGAGTGAGAGAGAGTGAGAGTGAGAGAGACAGACAGACAGACAGAGACAGAGAGAGACAGAGAGAGAGAGAGAGAGTCAGACAGACAGACAGAGACAGAGAGAGACAGAGAGAGAGAGCGAGAGAGAGAGACAGACAGACAGAGACAGAGAGAGACACAGAGACAGCGAGAGAAAGAGAGAGAACGACAGAGAGAGACACACACAGAGATAGGCAGAGACACAGACAGAGGTACAGAAACAGACAGACAGACATTAACAGAGATGGCAAATCTTTCCGCACTGACGACTCTGTTCATTTTTGCCTTGGTCACTTCGTGCAAGTAATTTCGACAGCTTGCATGACGAAGGAGGACTTACCCTACACACTTGCCTTTCAAGCGGAACGGTAGGTGAGTGTGCAGATTCTGTCATGCATGGTGCGGTGTTGGGAATTCCACTGGAAGCCTGAAAGTTTCGACCTGCGGAGAGAAAATGGTTCGCCCGAAGCCAGTGTGATACTCCAGCAGACAGGCGTAACGGTTCCTGCCTGGAAGTCTTCCAGAAAGACACGCTGGTGATCAAAAGACGGCATCTCCCAGTTTCGCCTGTTTTCCTCCCCGACTTGCCTGTTCTCCGTTTCGCGTATTTCTGATTCGCCTGTTCCTACTTTTGCTTGCACCCGATTCGCCTTTCTCTGTGTGTGTGTGTGTGTGTGTGTGTGTGTGTGTGTGTGTGTTTGTTTGTGTGTGTGTGTGTTTGTTTGTGTGTGTGTGTGGCTCTGTTTGTGTGTGTGTGTGTGTGTGTGTGTGTGCGTGTGTGTGTGCGCGTGTGTGCGTGTTTGTGTGTGTTTGTGCCTGTGTGTATGTGTGCGTATGTGTGTGCGCGCGCGCGCGTGTGTGTGTGTGTGTGTGTGTGTGTGTGTGTTTGTGTGTCTCTCTATCTGTCTGTCTGTGTCTATGCGTACGTGCGTGTGTGCCTACATGCGTGCGCGCATGAGAGACAAAGACAGAGGCTGAAAAGTAACGGCAGGGACAAGGGACAAAAAAAAGGGGGGGAGGGACGTGAGGGGGCCCCGGGGGGGGGTGGACAAAGAGTCAGACTCTCAAGAAGCCAGTGAAGCTGGCTAACTTCACCATCAGAACCCAGGCAGGTGAACCGGGACTTCTGCAAATTCGGACCCTCCCACCCCCCCGACACCCCTTACCCCCCCCCCCCCCTCCCCCCCCCCCGCCCTCCGATCAAACCGATCGAAGTCCAGCCGAAAGTTTCAAGTCATTTACTATTGGACTCGGCTGGTTGTTGTTTAATTAGTGGGCAGCAGCCATACAGATACACAGAGAGGGGGGGGAGGACTGACTGGTTCACGTGTTATCGATAGTGGTGTCTACGACGGGCGCAATAGCCGAGTGGTTAAAGCGTTGGACTTTCAGTCTGAGGGTCCCGGGTTCGAATCACGGTGACGGCGCCTGGTGGGGAAAGGGTGGAGATTTTTACGATTTCCCAGGTCAACATAATTATGTGCAGACCTGCTTAGCGCCTGAACCCCCTTCGTGTGTAAACGCATGCAGAAGATCTAATACGCGCGTTAAACATCCTGTAATCCATGTCAGCGTTCGGTGGGTTATGAAAACAAAAACATACCCAGCATGCACACCCCCGAAAGCGGAGTATGGCTGCGTACATGGCGGGGTAAAAACGGTCATGCACGTAAAAGCCCACTCGTGTACATGCGAGTGAACGTGGGAGTTGCAGCCCACGAATGCAGAAGAAGAAGAAGACAGTGGTGTCTGACTATGACCACCAGAACAGCAGAAGGTGAGCAACTGCTGTCTTGACGATCTCTGGCTGGAATTTGTATTTATATTTCTCTTTTTTATCACAACAGATTTCTCTGTGTGAAATTCGGGCTGCTCTCCCCAGGGAGAGCGCGTCGCTACACTACAGCGCCACCCTTTTTTTTTTTGTATTTTTGTATTTTTTCCTGCGTGCAGTTTTATTTGTTTTTCCTATGGAAGTGGATTTTTCTACAGAATTTTGCCAGGAACAACTCTTTTGTTGCCGTGGGTTCTTTTACGTGCGCTAAGTGCATGCTGCACACAGGACCTCGGTTTATCGGCTCATCCGAATGACTAGCGTCCAGACCACCACTCAAGGTCGAGTGGAGGGGGAGAAAATATCGGCGGCTGAGCCGTGATTCGAGCCAGCGCGCTCAGATTCTCTCGCTTCCTTGGCGGATGCGTTACCTCTAGGCCATTACTCCATTTGATTAAAGTGGAGAGTGTCTTTCCCAAAGTTATATAATTATCCCCACTCTCTCGGCAAAAAGGGCTTTCGGACAGTTGGTGCTGGGATGATTCTCTCCCAAAGCTGCAGCACACACACACACACACACACACACACACACGCGCGCACGCACGCACGCACGCACGCACGCACACACACACACACACACACACACACACACACACACACACACACACACACACACCTCCAGCTGAGTCTGACCAAAGCATGAACCACCACCCCTCCCACCCCCCACCCCCCCGCCCACCCCCACTCCCCCTCGCCCTCTCGCCCGATTTCCCCACGCTCAGCCCCACGACGTATCATTAATCTCAAGAAAATCTCCTGACTTCCAAGATCTGATCCAGTGCTCGTCAGACTACGTTTCACGCCTCTGCCTTCGTCCCTCCCAAAAAGTTGACAGCTCAGGTGAGAGCAACTGGTTGTTGGAATGGCCGTTATACCGCGGTCACCCCCTTGTCCAAAGTACCCACACACAAAAATTGACAACTCATGTGAGAACAGCTGCTTGTCAGTTTCAGTTTCAGTTTCACTTTCTCAAGGAGGCGTCACTGCGTTCGGACAAATCCATACACGCTACACCACATCTGTTGAGCAGATGCCTGACCAGCAGCATAACCCAACGCGCTTAGTCAGGCCTTGAGTGCATGCTTACATATTTGTGTACCTATGAAAGTGGATTTCATTTTACGTAATTTCGCCAGAGGACAACACTCTCGTTGCCATGGGTTCTTTTTCAGTGCGCCAAGTGCGTGCTGCACACGGGACCTCGGTTTATCGTCTCATCCGAAAGACTAGACGCTCAGTTTGATTTTCCAGTCAAACTTAGGAGAAAGGGCGAGAGCGGGATTCGAACCCACACCCTCACGGACTCTCTGTATTGGCAGCTGAGCGTCTTAACCATTCTGCCACCTTCCTCCCCTTGTCAGAATGGCCGTTATGCCGCGGTCAACCTCTGTCCAATGTCCGCCCCGTCCCCTCCCCCCACCCACCAAACGTTGGCAACTCAAGTTAGGACAACTGGTTGTTGCAATGGCCATAAAACCGCGGTCAACCCCTGTCAAACTTGACTGGACTGGAGTGACAAAAAGCTTCTTTTGTGTGTGTGTGTGTGTGTGTGTGTGTGTGTGTGTCCGTGTTATTAAAACAGGAGTAACTGTGTCAAGTGACCCGACCTAACACCATATCGTTATTTACCTCCACCACCATCACCACCCACCCCCACCCCTCCCCTCCCACACACACCTACACCTCCCCCACGGCCGGTCCCCATCCCACCACACACACTCTAATGGCTGTCCACGGGACGGGAACTGTAACACGTTTTTGTTTTTTTTCGGAATAGTGTCGTTACTTCCTCAAGGGATGATTTTGTTTACATGTTACCAGGGTGACGTGTATATATATATATATATATATATATATATATATATATATATATTGATAAGAAACTCTAGGGAGAGCTGGACAGTACAAGGTCTTCTGAGAAGAAGCCCCCCTCAGTCAAGTGTTTCGGCCCTGAACTCCTTACACTCCTTAAGGGGGCCGGGCCGCACCCAGGTCATGACTCCTGGATGCCCTTGTATTTCCGCCTTTTCTTTTTTCTGTTTTCCTGGTACTCAGCAGGTTCGAACCCGCTCCTCCAGGGTGGTCGCCACTTCAAGACTGAGTCACCTTTTCTGGCAGACGTTTTAACCACTGAGCCATCAACGCATACTTCGAGTAGGGAGATTTAATCCTTATGAAATTTACTTTCATTCCTCCTCGACCAGATCCAGCTGGAACTCTTTTCTGCTGCTTCTGCCATTGCCTTGAGAACCCGTGTCCTCTCTCTGCCAGAAATCGACAGCTGTTTCATGAGGCTGTGGGCAGATGCGCCCACAAACCCTCTTGCACCAATCTCTATGGCAAGGACTTTGGCTTGGAAGCCAGATTCTCTCAGGTTGCTGGCTAGGCTAGCATACTTCTCGGTCTTGCAGATGTGGGCTTCCTTCATTCTGCTTTCGTATGACACAGTTAGCTCAATCAGAATCGCTTGTTTCGTTGCCTTGGAGTGGAGTACCATGTCATGTCTCATGCCGCTCTTGCTGATGATTTCGAGTGTTCCTTCCCCTCTGGTAGGTCAACTGTGCATTCCCAGTCTTCGGCACCTGAGTCTTCGAGCATGCTGAGAAGTCTTGCCTTCCCTATCTTGTATTCTTCGACAAGGGACTTCAGAGGTAGCCTCAGCTTTGCTTGACGACAGTAGAGTGCCACGTCAGTGAGACCAGGTGGGACACCGAGCCATTTACGTGTGTACTTGTTGATCTTTGCCTCAATTGACTCGACTGTGCTACAGCTGATATCATATATCAGGAGAGGCCACAGGAGTTTGGTATCAGCATGGACTGTAAGCACCACACTTTGTATTTGCCAGGAAGGCCACACTGGTCTATGATATGCAGGCCTTCTTCTGCTGTCTGCTTGGTTTCCTTCCCTCTTTTTGTGTCTTTCAGGGACTCATCATACCATCTTCCAAGGCTCTTGACTGGTTCATCTGACACCATTGGAATGGCTTGGTTGGCTACAGTGAATGTAACCGTTTCAGCTGCCTTTCCTTTACGCAGTGAGAGGCTCCGTGATTTCTTTGGTTTGAAGTTCATCCTGGCTGAGGCAACTAGCTCGTTCAGCCGCTTCAATATTTCGCGGGTGTCATCCTCTTTTGTTGAAAGGACTGTTGTGTCATCCATGAAGGCTTTCAAAGGAGGTATCTGGTAACCGTTACCGAGGTCGGCTCGATCCGTTCCCTTCACTGAGGCCTTCAAGATCACTTCCATCGCCAGCACGAACAGGATTGAAGAAATTGCACAGCCCATGGCTATGCCCACTGTCCCTGAAGGTTCACAAACGTGCTTCATGTTCACAAAGGACCTTCATTTTCACAGAGGTCCTTCATGTTCTCAGAGGTCTTTCACGTTCACAAAGGTTCTTCATACCAACCAGGAGCCAGTTGCATTGCTGGGTTCTAACTTTTTTGACAGTTACACGTGACTAAATGCTTACGTTGACCGAACTACGCCATTGGTCAGTTCCATACTACACACAGTTAGTAGCGGGTTACGACCATACTAGGCTCTTCCATCCGAGCAATGCAGCTGGCTCCAGCAGGTCATTATCTTTTCATTCGCTATATCTTGATTTTATTTACTTATGTGTTTATTTTTGTCTTATCATTTTATTTCATTCTTATGTTAATGTTTTGCACAAAACTAAGATAGGCAGTCAAGGGCTTATCAGCGCGTTGGGTTCATTTTATGTGTTTATTTTTGTCTTATCATTTTATTTCATTCTTATGTTAATGTTTTGCACAAAACTAAGATAGGCAGTCAAGGGCTTATCAGCGCGTTGGGTTCATTTTATGTGTTCATTTTGTCTTATCATTTTATTTCATTCTCATGTTAATGTTTTACGCAAAACTAAGATAGGAAGTCAAGGGCTTATCAGCGCGTGTTATGTGTTTATTTTTGTCTTATCATTTTATTTCATTCTTATATCAATGTTTTCTTTAAACCAAGATAGGCAGTCAAGGGCTTATCAGTGCGTTGGGTTTATGCGAAGGTCAGGCACTGCTGATACTGCTTCGTTCTATCCTTTTCTGCAGCAGTTGTGGTTGGTGCAGCGCATATGGATCGGTCCACACGCTCTGACGCCTCCTCCTTGAAAAACTGCAGCTGAAACTGATTATGTGATGTATGTGTGAACAGACACTAAATCCCCCCCTCCAGCCCCCCCCCCCCCCCCCCCCCCCCCCCGCCCCCCCTTATGATGGAATAATCAAGCGATGTTGTATTGCATTGTACAATTTATTAATCACCTTCAACAGACCACGTTCAGTTCAAAACCACGAAGCTCAGAATTGTGTGTGTGTGTGTGTGTGTGTGTGTGTGTGTGTGTGTGTGTGTGTGTGTGTGTGTGTGTGTGTGTGTGTGTGTTTTGTTGTTTTGTTGTTTTTTTGTTGTTTGCTGTTGTTGTTTTTTTAATTTTCTTCACCAAAACCGCGATGATAAAAACAAGTCAAACATAAAAGGGGGGGGGGGGGAACTCGAGGTAAGCGACTTTACACAAATCAACCAGAACTTAAAAACACAACAATGAAACAGTGAATGGTTGTCTTCTTCTTCTTCTGCGTTCACTCGTATGTACACGAGTGGGCTTTTACGTGTATGACCGTTTTTACCCCGCCATGTAGGCAGCCATACTCCGTTTTCGGGGGTGTGCATGCTGGTTATGTTCTTGTTTCCATAACCCACCGAACGCTGACATGGATTACAGGATCTTTAACGTGCGTATTTGATCTTCTGCTTGCATATACACACGAAGGGGGTTCAGTCACTAGCAGGTCTTCGCATATGTTGACCTGGGAGATCGTAAAAATCTCCACCCTTTACCCACCAGGCGCCGTTACCGAGATTCGAACCCGGGACCCTCAGAATGAAAGTCCAACGCTTTAACCACTCGGCTGTTGCGCCCGTCAGTGAATGGTTGTCAAGTCTCACTACTCACCTGTTCATCAATGGAAAGAGGGAAGGGGAATTAATTATGTGGTACTCCTGCTGGAACTGGCCGATAAAAGAGTGACGGGGAGGGTGAGTGGGCTGGGTGGGCGGAGGGCGGGGGATGGGACGGGGTTTGTGGTGGGAAATAGTTTGTGGGTGGAGGGTAGGAGGACAAGGTCTGTATGATTGTCTTTCACTACATTTCAGGTCAAGGAAAGCGCTGTGTGTGTGTGTGTGTGTGTGTGTGTGTGTGTGTGTGTGTGTGTGTGTGTGTGTGTGTGTGTGTTTGCATGTGAAGTGTGTGTGCGTGCGTGCGTGCGTGAATGCGTGCGTGCGTGTGTGGGGGGAAGGGTTTTTTTGGTTTTTGTTGGTTGTTTTTGTGTGTGTGTGTGTGTGTGTGTGTGTGTGTGTGTGTGTGTGTGTGTGTGTGTGTGTGTGTGTATTTCTGTGCGCGCGCGCGCGCGCGCGCGTGTGTGTGTGTGTGTGTTGACCACGATCGGCGAATCGATTTACTTTGTTCAGCCATGAGTGACGAAGGATTCAAGTTCAATAAAGGTTAAACCCTAAACGGGCATTGTTCTCAGCCAATGCGGTCGATCGTAAAAAGACAGCCAGGACGATAGTGTGTTGTTCTTGGTGTATTTGACGACGACGACGACAACAACAACAACAACAAGAGAACAAAGAAGAAGAAGACCAACAAAAACTAAAGCAACAAAACAATAACAACAAAAAACGAAAAAGAAGAAGAAAAGAAGAATACCAACATCACCACCACCAACAACAAAACAAGAAAGAAGAAGAAGAAGAAGAACAACAACAACAACAACAACAACAACAACAAAACAGCAAAAAACCTAAGAAGAAGACGAACAACAACAACAACAACAACAACAAAAACAAAAAACAACAACAGCAAAAAATCTAAGAAGAAGAAGAACAACAACAACAACAACAACAACAACAACAACACCAACGACAACTGCGGCAACAGCAACAGCAACAACAAAACAATGAAGACGAAGAAGAAAAAGAAGAAGAAGAATACCAAAATCACCACCAACAACAACAAAACAAGAAAGAACAACAACAACAACAACAAAAACAAAACAACAACAGCAAAAACCTAAGAAGAAGAAGACGAACAACAACAACGACAACTGCGGCAACAGCAACAGCAACAACAAAACAACGAAGAAGAAGAAGAAGAAGAAGAAGAAGAAGAAACATCCAAACAAGCATTCTCTCTCTCTCCACGTCACCATAATATCAAGTGTTTCACTCGCACACCTTTCTCTTGTCACCACTGTTTACGTCACTCAGCCACAGGGGATCGTTAAAAGTCGACGCTATCGATTCTCTCATTATAACACCCAGTGACGTGTCCCTTACAGTGGACCCAACGTGAGACATGCATCCATTCATTCACGTTGTTGTTTACGGTCCCACTGCCCGAACTGCCCGCCACATCAAGGGCCGAAAATGTGATATGATTATATTGCTTCACACATTATTGTCAAGCAATGAATTCTGAGCTCATATTGTGCAAGATACATTTATCATACTGGGAGGGGGTACACACACACACACACACACACACACACACACACACACACACACACACACACACACACACACACACACAGAGAGAGAGAGAGAGAGAGAGAGAGAGAGAAACGGAGACAGATGATGGTGATGGTGATATAGATACAGACAGACAGACTGACACAGATGTTTAGGGACAAGAAAAGGTGGTGAAGAAGAAGAAGAAGAAGAAGAAGGAGGAGGAGGAGGAAAAGAAGAAGAAGTCGACAACAACAACAAAACAACAACACGCCAGCTTTGTCTGCCTGATGTTCATCAGTTTGCTTTTCTGCCTGCTGTGTCACTTTCAGTTTTCATCTCCATCTAAACTCAAGGCCAGACATGGCAGCTATTTTCAGCTATTTTCAAAACAGTTTTATTCTAAAATTCTGATTATTATTATTATTATTATTGGTGAATATTGTTAGGCATCACCCAGAATTCACAAAAATGTAAAAAGAATACACTCTTCATGCACTGGTTGCCATGGAAACTATTCAAAATGGCCGACAAACAAACAAATTAAAGCTCTATAGCTACAAAACTATTATAGGTACCTGAGCTCACTTTCTACGTTAGGATAGCCGAGTTAAAGTGAAAGTTCTTCTATCACAGGTGTTTATTTTAAAAAATCAAGAACAGAAAGTGTCGTTTCTGTTAAAAAAATTGTTGAAAAATTCAATATTTTAGATATAATGCTATGCCAACGTAGAAAGTGAATTTAGGTAATATCAAATCAAAGACAAAAAAAAAACTGACGTACCTTTAACAGTTTTGTAGTTATAGAGCTTTAAATATTTTTTGTTTGTCGGCCATTTTGAATTGTTTCCATGGCAACCGGTGTATGAAGAGTGTACTTAACAATATACACCTATAATGATAATAATCAGAAGTTTGAATAAAACTGTTTTAAAAATAGCTGCCATGTCTTGACTTTAGTGGAAATAATCTTTAATGGTGATACCTCTCTGACCATGCCATGACAGTAACAGAAAAATCC
>NC_134883.1:24384603-24389603 GCF_041734735.1 Babylonia areolata | reverse complement strand
CTGTGTGTGTGTGTGTAAGTGTGTGTGTGTGTGTGTGTGTGTTTATGTGTGTGTGTGTGTGTGTCTGTGTGTCTTTATGTGTGTGTGTGTGTGTGTGTGTGTGTGTGTGTGTGTGTGTGTGTGTGTGTGTGTGTGTGTGTGTGTTTGTCTCTGTGTCTGTGTCTGTGTGTGTGTATCTGTGCATGCGTGTGCACGATTCTACATGGGCGTATGTTCTTGTATGTATGCATGTCCTTATATTTGCTTGTCAAATCCCGACATCTACGAAGAAATAAACAAATAAATAAATGAACATCCGGAAACAAGTATTTCCCATACTCGATCGATTACGTTGGGCTCTCTCTCTCTACCAGTCAGTGTTGCAATGACACTCGAACACAACCGAGAAATATTTTGCCTAATATGTCACAAAGATGAAAAGTATAGATGATGAATTTCATTTTTTTACTTCGCTGTGGAGAATATGTGATGGTCAGCCGTGCTCGACTATGACCATCAGAACAGCAGAGGAGGTAAAACTGCTGTCCCGACTATCTGGGCTAGAATTTGATTGTAGTGGAGAGTGTCTTACCTAAGTTACAGCCACCCCTACTCTCTTGACCAAGAGGGTTTTAGGACAGTCGGCACTGGGGATGGCTCCCAAAGGCCAACTAGCCAAGGCTGCAACACTAAGAGCTAGTGCAATTTTTTTGTCTCCTAGTTTGAGAGTCATAGTCCTTTCACGAAAGACTTAAGCTGTAAATGATTTCCTATTGCAACAGAGAAACTATTGATAATACAGCTCTCATTTACTATTGGCCCAAATGTAAACGTGTATCAATCTGTGATATAAGCTGAGTGTTGGGCCAGAGAATATAAATGGCAACCCGGAAAGAAATGACAATGTTGGTCTGTCTACTGCAAACAGACAGAATCGATTATAGAAGATCACTCGCCGAGTTTACTGCGGAAGCAAACACCTTACGCAAACAAAACCTTGTGCGTGGAATTTGTTTTTATTCTTCTTTCTTATTGGAAAAAAAAACCTGCTCGTCGACGCTGTTTATCACTCAGACAGGAATGATTTCTTTTGTTTGATATGTCTCATTTCGTTTTGTGTTTTGTTTTGTTGTTATTGTTGTTTGCTTTGCTTGCTTGTTTGTTTGTTTATTTAGGTTTTTTTCTTTGTCGTTGCTGGTTGGGGTTTTTTCTTCTCGTTTGTTTCTATTTGATTTAATTTCATACTGAAAAGCAGACCAGGTCTTGTATCCCCATGTCAGATGGCATGTTCACTGCTGATGACATGAAAGATGTTCAATGTTCATTGCTCTCTCTCTCTCTCTCTCTCTCTCTCTTTCTTTCTCTCTCTCTCTCACTCACTCACTCACTCACTCACTCTATCTATCTATCTATCTATCTGCCTGTCTGTCTGTCTGTCTGTCTGTCTGTCTGTCTGTCTCTCTCTCTCTCTCTCTCTCTCTCTCTCTCTCTCTCTCTGTGGTCATGCCTATGATTCTGTATACTCACATGTATATACAAATTGTGAACCATCCTCACCCATCTCTCTCTCACTCTCTCTCTCTCTCTCTCTCTCTCTCTCTCTCTGTGTGTGTGTGTGTGTGTGTGTGTGTGTGTGTGTGTCTGTCTGTCTGTCTCTCTGTCTCTATCTCTCTGTCTCTGTCTCTCTCCCCTCTCTCTCTCTCTCTCTCTCTCTCTCTCTGTCTTTCTCATAATGTGTACATCTGTCCATATCCCTATTACCCGTCGCCTTGTTTGCTATTTTTTTTTTGTGTCTCTTACATCTGTGTTTTAAATCTTATCATTACATTTCTGTGTTAATTTGACTCGAATCATTCATGTGCAGCATTCCTGCTAGGGTTTTGTTGTTGTTTGTTTTTCCCTTGGTGTGTGTGTTAATGTGTGTGTTAGTGTGTTAGTATATGTATGTGTGTGTGTGTGTGTGTGTGTGTGTGCTGCTCGCTTCCGTTTAGTATAGATGTGAGTGATGTTGTGTCTCTCAATCTGACGCTGTGTTATACTTGTACATTATACATGTATTAAGTATAACAACATTCATATATGCGCATATGTTTGTGTGTCTGTTAGAACAAGAGTCGGCCAAAGTGCTAATATCTTCACCGTTGGAAAATAAACATTCATTCATTCATTCATTCATCCATTCATTCATTCTGTGTGTGTGTGTGTGTGTGTGTTTGTGTGTGTGTGTGTCTGTGTGTCTGTGTGTCTGTGTCTGTGTGTCTGTGTGTGTCTGTGTGTGCTTACGTGTTTGTATGTGTGTGTGATTTCGTCATCTTCGCTCTTTTGAATTTTTTAAGTGAATCCCCATCACACACACGCACGCACGCATGCAAAAACACGCATCCGCACATATGCGCTCGCATACACACTCATACCCACACAGAGAAACACAAACATACGCGCGTGCGCGCGCGCACGCACGCACGTACGTATACACATGGGTGCACTCGTGCTCTCTCACACGGATATCTGTTAAACTCGAAAGCGGCATGTATATATGAGTAAACGTGTGTCTGTGCGTACGTGTGTGTGTGTGTGCGTGTGTGTGTGTGTGTGTGTGTGTGTATGTGTGCCTGCCTGCCTGCCTGCCTGCCTGCTTGCGAGTGCGTTTGCGTGAATTGTGCATGTTTGTTTCAATGGAATAAAATAGTTTCTGTGTGTATTTGTGTGCATGCTTGTGTGTGTATATATCTGTGTGTGTGACTAACAGATACAGATACGGACAGAGATACTGACAGACAAAGAAATGGAGAGAGACAGACAGAGAGACAGACAGAGAGAAAGACCGGCTAGTGTCTGGTTTTCATGTGATCGACAAAGACTTCGAAGATGTCTGTAAATGCGGCATACAACCAAATCTGGATCAGGTAATTCAACTGACAGGAAACGGCAAATGCACAGGACTGCATTGCATTGCCTTTCACACATTCTGTCTCTCTGTCTCTGTCTCTCCCTCTCCTCTCTCTCTCTCTCTCTCTCTCTCTCTCTCTCTCTCTCTCTCTCTCTCTCGTATTTTCAGCTAATGACATTAAACATTTCACTCTCTCTCTCTGTTACTGTCTGTCTGTGTGTCTGTCTCGTATTTTCAGCTAATGACATTAAACATCTCTCTCTCTCTCTCTCTCTCTCTCTCTCTCTCTCTCTCTCTCTCGTATTTTCAGCTAATGACATTAAACATCTCTCTCTCTCTCTCTCTCTCTCTCTCTCTCTCTCTCTCTCTCTCTCTCTCTCTCTCGTATTTTCAGCTCATGACATTAAACATTTCTCTCTCTCTCTCTCTCTCTCTCTCTCTCTGTCTCTCTCTCTCTCTCTCTCTCTCTCTCTCTCTCTCTCTCCCTCTCCCTCTCTCTCTCTCTCCCTCGTATTTTCAGCTAATGACATTATACATTTCTCTGTGTGTGTGTGTGTGTGTGTGTGTGTGTGTGTGTGTGTGTGTGTGTGTGTGTGTGTGTGTGTGTCTCCCTCCCCCCCATGCAGTGCTTCAAGTAATTCGGCATTATATCTAGATGAAAAGCTTGTCAGTTGCGATGAGATGGCCCGTTGTGTCGTAATTAACTGTTATCGCCCTTGTCAGCATTGTTGAGAAACGTTTGTTATCGTTCCTTGTTCATACGGGGCCGGTTGTGGCCTTGAGTCCGTCTGACGGGTACCCCCTCCCCCTCCCCCCCCTCACACCAACCCGCTTTCTCTCTCTCTCTCACTTCTCCCACGCTCCCCCACGCCCCCACCCCCAAACCACCCCCTCCCTCCCTACCCCCCTCCCCCCCCCCTCTCTCTCTCTCTCTCTAGAGAGTCCCAGAGTGGCGGCATCAACATTAAAACATGTGTGCAGGCAATAGCGCAAGGAATCACACCACGTTTCGACCTTGGGGAAATTTACGGCGTCACACGACATTAGAACAGTTAATAATTGAATGGCCTGAAATCTAGCTGTTGTGCATGCCATGCGCATGCACGTCGCGCATGTGCGTCGCGTGCACGAGGGGGACTGGACTGGAGGCGGGGGGTGTGTGTGTGTGTGTGTGTGTGTGTGAAGCTGAATGAGGGGCGGTGGACGTGGGTGGAAGTAAAATGGAGGATGGAAATCAGAGCACATCGTCAGCAAACACCCCCCCCCCCCCCCACACACACACACACCCTCCCCATCCACCCACCCACCCACTCACTCACTCACTCACACCCCCGAATCTTAGGGATCCTGTGATTCGCTGGGAAACGGCGAAGCGAAGTAAAGAAATAATATGAGGACGACATAAATGAGAAGGCTAGCAGGATGTTATGAGCTCTGCTCTGGGCATTTATGTCGTTTCTTCAGGGTCGAGAGAGAGAGTGACAGACAGACAGACAGACGGACAGACAGATAGACAGACAGACAGAGACAGGGAGATTGGGGGGAGGGGGGGCGTTTGAGAGGGGGAGGTGGTGTGAGGAGAGGGAGGATAAGAGAGTGAAGAGGAGGACGAGGAGGAGGAGGTAGGGGGAGGCAAGAAAACAACACAACTTTTGATTTATTTACACACTGTAAGAGTACATTGGATCTGTGGAGGGGAATGAAGCAGTGTGTGTGTGTGTGTGTGTGTGTGTGTGTGTGTGTGTGTGTGTGTGCGCGCGCGCGCGCGCGTGGGGAGGTGCGTGTGTGTGTGTGGGGGGGGGGGGTGTGTGCGTGTGTGTGTGTGTGTGTGTGTGTGTATGTATGTGTGTATGTGTGTGTGTGTGTGTGTGTGTGTGTGTGTGTGTGTGTTCTTGTCATAATTTCTTTGTCGATGACGATGATGATGATGATGATGATGATGATGACCATCACCACCATCATCACCATCTTCATCATGATTATTATCAGCATCATCGTCGTCATCATCTGATATGAAACTAAAATAGCGCCTTCAATCGGTCAGATGCCAAGGTCTAAGCAGATACACAGTGCCATTCGCATAATGGGCGGACTTCCTGGGTTGAGCCGCCTGAGAGCTATACGTTTCAGT
>NC_134883.1:24339603-24374603 GCF_041734735.1 Babylonia areolata | reverse complement strand
ACACACACACACACACACACACACAAACACACACACACACACACACACACACACACACTCAAACACACACACACACACACACACACACACACACACACACACACACACACATATGTACTACAGAAGAGAAATACACAGATAAACATATCGACGGAACAGTGACTCAAAAGACATAGAAGTCAAAGAGTACAAAAGAAAAACTGATTTGAAAAATGAAAAAAAAACAAAAACAAAAAAACACGAAATTCCACTGTACCAGCCTGTGTCCTCCGACCTTATATGCTACGTCCTCACGAACGTCTTGTTCTGTAAAAGAAAAGGAATGAAAAATATATATATATATATAACAAAAAATACACACAAAGAAACGAAAATGACATTCATCATCATCATCATCATCATCATCAGCATCAGCCCTACCCATTCAACAGAAGCAGCTACTAATTCCGCCTGTCCACATATCTATTATATCTCGGAAGCAGAAAGTGTACATCTGTCAAAGCGAACAAGCGTGTCGCAGCGCATTATTTCCTTCCACAAACCCTTGTGGCACGGCCAGCTACTAATTTCGTTGTCTACTAATCTCGGAGGCCAAGATGGACAAACGGTGCAAAACGCGGTTTGTTTGGTTTTTTTTTGGTTTTTTGGGGGGTTTTTTGTGTGTTTTTTGTGTGGTTTTTTTGTGGGTTTTTTTGTGTTCTTTTAATTATAAATGTGTGTGTGTGTGTGTGTGTGTGTGTGTGTGTGTGTGTGTGTGTGTGTGATTACTGTCTTCTTACGCTCTTTTGAAACCTGAAGGAAAGTCACAGTACCCGAAAGGACTCAAGAACAGCAACAGGAGACTTTTCACTTTTCACGGCTTTCGGAGAAGACGAATAGAAATCAGGAAGATGGTGTTCAATTGTTTGCTCAGCAGCAACGAAATATGTGCAGTTTCCTCCACAACCCCACCCACCCATCCAAGCCTCCCCCCCACCCCCACCCCCCGCGCCAACCCCCCTCATAAGAACATTATCACAATGCTCCACGACAAATCACAGGTGGATGCAGGGGGGGGGGGGGAGAATGAAGGGTGATAATTATTATCTCGTGGTATCTCTGAGACTGGCTGTAGAAATGGTCAAGGCTGAGGACTACAAACAAGGTGAAGGCATTGTTTTGGGACAATTTATTATTTTAACTCACTCAGTACGGCCAGTCCTCTCTTCTCCTCTACACAGACCCCTCGGATATCCAGTGGGTGTCTGAATGACCCAACCTTTAGCTTCCGTCGTCAGAATTGTGGTATTCTTTGTCAACATTCACCTCTTCAGTATAAGAGCCTTCCGCTTGCAATATTTCGATGATTGTAATTGGGGTGAAACGCTGTTAACGTCGTCTTTTTCGCCGTTCGTATGGAGAGAGTTAACCTCATCGCATGCAAGCACATTTTACTATGTCTTCTCTCTCTCTCTCTCTCTCTCTCTCTCTCTCTCTCTCTCTCTCTCTCTCTCTCTATCTCAGTCCCTGTCTACCTGTCTTCATTTCGGCTGATTCAGTAGGTACTGCGAGAGGGGCAGTTGATTAAATGAAACCTTTTGAAGTTTGCTTTTTCTTTAGATTCACAGACGTGTACATACAAACAAAACGTACCAGGCACAGTGCCAGGCTCGTAATTATTGTTTGCTTGCTTGCTTGCTTGATTGCACCCCCTCCCCCCCTCCTCTCTCTCTCTCTCTCTCTCTCTCTCTCTCTCTCTTTCGTAGATCATTGAATCTTCAAGGCGATCCGTCGTCGGTTTTGCGTGTGTGCGTGTTTGGGGAGGATTGTGCATGTGTGCTTGGAAGGTATGTGCACGTGTGTACTGAGCAAGGCAAAGAGGTGGAGGTGTGGGGTGGTGATAAGAGACGCGACAGGTGTGTGCGTAAGAGGTAGACTAAAAAGAGTCTTGGTGAAAGTAAAACTTACGTGAGAAGAAAAGAGGCGACGTGTTGAGCCACAGGCTCTTCTTCAGACAAATGAAATGAGTGAGTGGCAGACAGAAAGACAGACAGACAGACAGAGAGACAGACACAGAGAGAGACAGAGTACAGTTCAGGAATGGAAAGGGATGAGAAGTCACAGGAGATGACACAAGAAACAAAGAAGGGTGAGTAGAAATGTGAGTGTGAGTGTGTGTCAAGAAAAGAAGAGGCTCTGAACGGGAAGGAGGGGGGAGGGAGGGGGAAAGTGGTGGGTGAGAGGGCAGGAGTGAAAGAAGGGAGTGCATTGTATTGTATTGTATTGTATTGTTTTGTATTGTGTATATACAATTGCATATATATACAATGCGCCTCGTATCACTCTTTTTGTCACAACAGATTTCTCTGTGTGAAATTCGGGCTGCTCTCCCCTGGGAGAGCGCGTTGCTATACTGACGCACCACCCATTTTTTGTATTTCTTTTTTTTTTTCTGCCTGCAATTTTATTTGTTTTTCCTACCGAAGTGGATTTTTCTACATAATTTTGCCAGGGACAACTCTTTTGTTACCCGTGGGTTCTTTCACGTGCGCTGAATGCATGCTGTACACGGGACCTCGGTTTATCGTCTCATCCGAATGACTAGCGTCCAGACCACCACTCAAGGTCTAGTGGAGGGGGAGAAAATACTGGCGACTGCTGGCGTGATTCGAATCAGTCCGCTCAGAGTTTCTCGCTTCCTAAGCGGACGCGTTACCTCTAAGCCAACACTCTTGTTAACTTTAACTCACTCAGTACGGCCAGTCCTCTCTTCTCCTCTACACAGACCCCTCGGATGTCCAGTGGGTGTCTGAATGACCCAAGCTTTAGCTTCCGTCGTCAGAATTGTGGTATTCTTTGTTAACATTCACCTCTTCAGCATAAGAGCCTTCCGCTTGCAATATTTTGATGATGGTAATTGGGGTGAAACGCTGTTAACGTCGTCTCTTTCGCCGTTCGTATGGAGAGAGTTAAAAGGGGGTCCAGATCTACGAACAGCAGCTCGTACCAAGTGGTCCCTAAGGTTTGTGTCTCTTTTGAAGGCAATGAGGGACGGGTGGGGAAATACCTCCCTCAAACGTGTGCCTAGCTGAAGAAGGTGAAATTTGTTGACCAAAGTGCTGCGTACAGGGAGGTTGTGGGGGAGCAAGATCAGGACAGCTGCAGTACGCTCGTCCTTTTGTGGGTATTCTCAGGGCATCAGCGCCCTGGGAGCGAGGGATGGCATGGGCCTGTTCATGGCCTCTCTGGACCAAGACCTTAGGGTATTGTCTGGCCAGAGCAGAATACAAAATGCGCGTATGAGTGTTCCAAGACTAGTGATCACGAATGTTTGTAATGTCCCTTTGCCCCCTCCACAGCTGACTGGACAATAAATCATTGTCATTGCCACTCTCTCTCTCTCTCTCTCTCTCTCTCTGTCTGTCTGTCTCTCTCTCTTGTATTCTTTATTTCTACATCGAGACATCCCTTTTCATAGCGCCTAGACAATAAACAATGCACAACAATATCACAAGGTCTGCTCTGAAAAGCATGGAATGGAATGAAACACTTTCGCTTCAGCGATCACAGAGAGGTTTTCACAACAGACAAACTGACGGGACGGAATGACTTTTGAGTTAGTTTTTCCAGGAACAATAGATGATCGTTGCTTTCGTTTTTGCATATTTTTCAGTTCTCACAACAATAATTATACCTCTTAAATGATGCAGGGAAAATTATAAAGCACACACACAGGGAACAACCCCCCCCCCCCACCTCCCCACCCCACTCCCCCCCTCCCCTCTCCTCCCCTCCCCTAAATCAATTAAAACCTAGATGATTAAAACACGAGACAGATAAACAATAGAACAAGTAAACGAGAGTTCGTAGTGTGGAGGGGGTGGAGCGAACAGAGAGGAAAAAGGAACCAGAGAGAGTTGACGGTGGGAAGGCTGAGGGAAGAGAAGGTGTGTGTGTGTGTGTGTGTGTGTGTGTGTGTGTGTGTGTGTGTGTGTCGGTGTGTGTGTACGTGTGTGTGTGTGTGTGTGTGTGTGTGTGTGTGTGTGTTTGTGCATGCGTCTGTGTGTATGTGTGTGCGTGTGTACCTGTGTGTGCGTGTGTATGTGTGTGCTCGCTCGCGCGTGTGTGTGTTTTATGTACGTGCGCGCCTGCGTCTGTGTATATACTCTGCTCCCAAGCAGAAGAAACTGTATGAGATTCAACACATACCTCCATGCCCCACAAGCTCCCTTTCCCCCCAAACGTCAACTTTCTTTTTGTCGGGTTTTTTTTTTTTTTTTTTTTTCTTTTTTTTTCTTTTTTTGTTCACGTCGCGTCTACGACGACTCAAGTAGAGTTTCCGTGCTCAACTTCCGTTTTCATTCCTATTCAAGGACTCTCTTGCCCGCCAAGTGATGTGGTCTGTTTTTTGGGGGGAACGGGTGACAAAAACCAGCCGTATGACATGAGGTCTCTGCAGAAGAAAACAGCGACGAAGGTGTTGCCGTCTTCATTATGCATGCACAACAGCCTTTGATGACACTCTAGAGTTTCAGATTAAAAAAAAAAAATTCAAAAACTAATACCACATGCAGCTATAGGCAGCGTGGGTAGATTGAGTCCTTTCTCTCTGAAGTTCCTCCTCTCCGGCTGTTAAAAGAAAACGGAAAGACTGTGAATACATGACCGGTATTTTTGTAGTTGCTTTTTCTTCTTCTTCTTCTTCTTCTTTTTTTTTGTTTTTCTCGAACGCTAGCCTGCTACATTGTATTATGTGAGGAATAAACCTCGCCGCCGCCGCCGCCGCCGTAATTGTTGTTGCATCTATTATGCGCGTAGAATAGCTTTTGAATTATTTTACAAATGCAGATTATGTGCATGTGTGACTGTGAGCAGGGTTGTTTGGGGGGGACGGTCGGAATCGCTTCTGTCTGAAGTGTCAGAGCCCTCTCTCTCTCTCTCACACACACACACACACACACACACACACACACACACACACACACACATTCTCTCTCTCTCTCTCTCTCTCTCTCTCTCTCTCTCTCTCTCTCTCTCTCTGTCCCTCTCTCTCTCTTTCTTTTCAACAAAAGGGAGCGGGTGGGGTCTTAAACGTGAATCCCCGCAAACACACTGCGTAGTAACGATGTGAAGGACATGGCGAACGATCTGTTCTCTTTGTTGTTGTTGTCTTGGCTTGCTTTGGTTTTGTTTCTTTGTTTGACTCGCTGTTTGTGTTCCTTTGTTTGTCTCGCTGTTTCTTTGTGTTCAGTTTGTTTGCTTCCTTCTCTTTGAGAGAACGCTTGGAGACGGACCGTCATAATTATATCCGCCAGTTTCGAAAGGCCAACACGAAAACATATGCGTGCTCGTTTCTGTCGGAAAAAAAAGGGGCAGATGTGCAGGTGTTGATGAACCTATTTTAGTTGGGTTTTTTTCCCTCTATCAGCAGGCATAGACATGCATCCACACCCACACACACTGAATAGAGAGCAAGAGACAGACAGGCAGACAGACAGACAGACAGAGACAGAGGGAGGACGGGAGTGTTAGGCGAGACAGACAGACAGACAGATAAACATAGAACGAGACATAGTTTTGTCTGAGATCTGCAAAAAGAAACTGTTCCTGATGCGTACAATAACAGCTAGCGGTGGCCTCAGTATACACAGAACGAGGATTCGCAAGTGACCCTCATTGTATTCGTTCGCATCTACTTCCAAAATCTTATTTAAAAAAAAAAAAAAAAAAAAAAAAAAAGCATGAGTATGCCTAGTGGGAACCTGAGTGTGCGTCAGTATCAGTAGCTCAAGGAGGCGTCACTGCTTTCGGCCAAATCCATATACGCTACACCACATCTGCCAAGCATATCCCTGACCAGCAGCGTAACCCAACGCGCTTAGTCAGGCCTTGAGAAAAAAAATCAATAAAAAATATTAACAAATGAATAAACATAGAATAAAATAAATAATAATAATAATAATATAAAATAAAATAAATAAAATAGTATAATAATAATAATAATAATGATAATAATAATAATAATAATAATAATAATAATAATAATAATAATAAAAATAGATAAATAAATAAATAAATAAAATTGAATTTAAAAATTAAATTAAATTAACAAATAAAATTTTAAAAATAGATAAATACATAAAACTACTACTACTAATAATAATAATAATATTTAAAAGGCGCAAAATCTTGATTAAGTCAACTCTAGGCGCGCGCGCGTGCGCGCGCACACACACACACACACACACACACACACACACACCACACACACCACACACACACACACACACACACACACACACACACACACAAAATCAGCAAATGCCAAACAAAGACGGAAGAAACTTATCACAAACAATGCGTCATCACCTTGACAAATGATGTAATGTTGAAGCATGAACTAAGGAGGGGACAGACGGGTGCTAACGACGTACCAACGATCTCCCTTGATATCATACTCAAGATGTTCAGTGCTGGGAACTGAAATAGATGCTTGTATGGACAGCATTGCCTCTTAACTCTCTCCATACGAACGGCGAAAGAGACGATGTTAACAGCGTTTCACCCCAATTACCATCATCAAAATATTGCAAGTGGAAGGCTCTTATACTGAAGAGGTGAATGTTGACAAAGAATACCACAATTCTGACGACGGAAGCTAAAGGTTGGGTCATTCAGACACTCACTGGACATCCGAGGGGTCTGTGTAGAGAAGAGAGGACTGGCCGTACTGAGTGAGTTAACAAACCCTCAACCGTTCATTTCTGTTAGAAGATGCTGATAAGGATAACGACGATATTTCGAGAGGGAAGACAATGACAACAACGATGATGATACTGACAACAACGATGATGATACTGACAACAACGATGATGATAACTACAGTGACAACAACGATGATGATAACTACAGTGACAACAACGATGATGATACTGACAACATCGATGATGATAACTACAGTGACAACAACGATGATGATACTGACAACAACGATGATGATAACTACAGTGACAACAACGATGATGATACTGACAACAACGATGATGATAACTACAGTGACAACAACGATGATGATAACTACAGTGACAACAACGATGATGATACTGACAACAACGATGATGATAACTACAGTGACAACAACGATGATGATACTGACAACATCGATGATGATAACTACAGTGACAACAACGATGATGATACTGACAACAACGATGATGATACTGACAGCCTTTTTTTTTTTTTTTTTTTTTTTTTTTTTTGAAAGAGCCTCGTGCAATGAACACGCTTTCCTAAAACTGGCTTCTCACATAAACGTGTGGAATTACAAAAAGAAGGAAGAACAGTCTGTTAGAAGGATACGAAATTGCGAAGTTCGAAGAGGTTTTGATAAACACAGACACACACACACACACACACACACACACACACACACCACACACACACACACACACACACACACACACACACACACACACACAGAGGAAGAGAGTGAGTGTAAACATAATGTGGCCCCTATTCGTTTTTCAGAGTGTTTGATATGGTTCCCAGCAATCTGTAATGTTATTTGCTGAAGCCATATGCCGTTCTACCAATAGAAAAGTCGTTGTAAATCATTTTACTGATCAATATAACTGATACATGTTCCATTAACATACCACCTTCCTTTTTAACTCCCCTCATACATGCACCAATATATATATATATATATATATATATATATATATATATATATATATATGTTTCTATGTATATATGTGTATATATATATGTATATATAGAGAGAGATGTGTGTGTGTGTGTGTGTGTGTGTGTGTGTGTGTGTGTTATGAGCGAATGCATACTTCTCCAATGAGAAGAATAGTCTCATGTGAATATTCTCTCTCTCTCTCTCTCTCTCTCTCTCTCTCTCTCTCTCTCTCTCTCTCGCTCGCTCGCTCGCTCGCTCGCTTTCTCTCTCTAGTTTTGTAATTTTTCCATTCATCATTATCTTCATTATTATTATTACTATTATTATTGTTATTATCATTATCATCATCATTATTGTTGTTGTTGTTATTGTTATCATTATCATCATCATCATCATTATCACCATCATCATCATAATTATTATCATTATTAATGTCTATGTGCCATTCAGCTTGTTTCATTGCCTAACTAACTTTAAAAAAAAAAAAGAAAAGAAAAAGAAGAAATACTAATCCCATACGAAAGACACCACAAACACCCCCGCATCTGTGTGCACGTATTCAGCCGAACACTTCTCCCCCACCCCCACTAATCCACACGTCGTGTAACGGTTCTCCCCCACCCCACCCCCCACCCCAAACCCCCACCTTGTCAGTCAAACAGCAAGTAAGCTCATGTCATACATACATACCATACATACGTACATACACACTACCACCCACTCAACCCAGCCCCCTGAAGCATAAACGACCACCAACACCTACGTTGCTAACTAAATAACTAACCAACCAACCAACCAACCAACCCTACCCCGAGGCCAGGACAAGAAAAAAAAAAAGCTACCCACCATGGTTTCCAGACAGGCCCGAAGACGAAGCCACGTGACTTGAAACACGAGCACAGAAGCCTTTTACAGAGCCCTATAATCCCAAAACAAAGAGCGGTGACAATAGTCAAGGATTGAACGAGAAACCTCAGATATATGTCTGTCTACACTGCCTGTAAGATTATAACGAGCGAGGCAGAGGAGTTCTGTTTTTTTTACGAGTAGGGGGGTGGGGGGTGGGGGGTTAGGGGGGGCAGGGGAGAGGTGGGGGGAGGATGGCGGGGGGTTGGGGGGGGGGGGGGGGGGCGGGTCCACGTTTTGTTCGTCTGTCTGTCTACGACTCATGAATGATTCCAGACGCAGCAAGAATCTCACACATTTTTTTTTTTTCTGCTTTGAAGTGTTTTGTTACAGACAATGCTGCGAGCCCTGAGTTTTATGAAGAAGGAAGTATGTGATCCATTCCGTTGACAATATAATTGTATTGTACTGCACTGTCTTGTCACCCAATGGAAAATGCCAGCAAAAGCACGTACGGACACTCGCTGAACTAACATACTGCTTTTCCCGATTTGCTGTCTCTTCAGAGAATGTGTTTTTGTTTTGGTTTTTTTATTACATAATCTGCAATTGAATAATGCATCATAATAGAATTGCAATTTTTTTATCATAGTGTCTCATATTCGAAAATTGTGCTTTTTTCTTCTTTTTTTTTTTTTTTTTTTTTGGTTGAGATGCATGTTATGATTTCTTTTACAGTGTGATAAAACAAACTGCTAATTTTTATCACTTTCATGTTTTAATTAAACCATTCCACCTTTAATTCAAACTTTTGCCATGTTCAGAGGGCTTATATATATTAGACTAGACTACGGACTGAGAGACCGTGGTGTGAGTGACGAGCCTTTAAGTGCATAGTTATGTAATTTCCATTTGGATTAATAAATATTTATTGTATTGTATCGAATTGTATTTCCGCGGCAGTTGATCGAGAAACCATATCTCCACCCTCCCTCCTTTTCCTTACTTCAAAGTAAACGACAATTTTTCAATTATAAAGCCTTTTTTTTTGTTGCAAGTTTAGTGGTTGTACCTTTAAGACTGAAGACTCAAGACTATATCTATTGGCTTTGAATTCAGTGTGCGCATGAGAAATTGAAATATTACACCAATTATCAGCGACACTACACCAAAAAAAAAAAATCACAGAAAAAATGCCAGTTCCCCACAACCCCCCAAATCATTACTATTTAGCTGAATTGATATATTTCTTAAAATCACGCGAAAGCCGTAGGCGCGTGTATGAGGGGTGTGTCTGCTGTTACTGATCAAGAAACCATCTCCTGCCTCTACCATGCCTCCTTCTCTCACTTTTTTTTTTTTTTTTTTTTTTTTAAGTAAACAACAAATTTTCAATAATTCCGCTTTGAGAAGACGAGGTGGGCGGGGGTGCATGCGGAGTGTGTCAAAATACAAAACACGAATTCCACTGGTGTATAATTGACAGAAAGAGGAGAGAGAGAGAAAAAAAAAAAACATAACACGTTCAAAGGATGACACGTGTAAATTTGTGGTTTCGCAGCGGACGTGATCTTCCTCGTGTGCTAGCTAAAAGCACTCAGTTGATTTTGTATATTTATGAAGTGTGAATCAGGGTTCTTCTCCCAACCTGTCAGGAAAACGCAAGCGATCTGTTCCCTTGAAATACCAAGATTTTAATTGCTCACAGACCCGAAATAATTATTGCCCTTGCCCTCTGTGTGAACAACCGCCCAAACGACATATAATTCAGCGTCGAAAGCACGTTCTACTCGTTTCATAATTTCAGTTTCAGTTTCTCAAGGAGGCGTCACTGCGTTCGGTCGAATCCATACACACTACACATCATCTGCTGGACAGCTGCCTGGCAACAGCATATCCAAACGCGGTTTTGTCTGCCCTTGAGTGCATGCATATAATTATGTATCAATGGTTTCTCTGTTGCAACTGGAAATCATTTACAGCATAGTTTTTTTTGAGAAGGACTATGACTCTCAAACTAGGATGCAAAATTGCACTGGCCCTTAGTGCTGCAGCCTTGGAGGCTAGTTGGCCTTTGGGAACCATCCCAACGCCGACTGTCCGGAAACCCTCTTGGCCGAGAGAGTGGGGATGTAATTTAGGCGAGAAAAAAAACAACTCTCCACTATAATCAGATTCTAGCCCAGATAGTAAGGACCGCAGTTACCTCCTCTGCTGTTCTGATGGTCAAAGACGAACACGACTGACTATCATACTTACATATATTTGTGTACCTATATTTGTGGGTGTATGTGTGAATGTGTGTCTCCATGTTTTACACTTATTTGCTTATTTATCATCATTGTTGTCTTTTTTAATTTATTTTATTTTATTTTTATTATTACTTTTTTTTAAATTATTATTTATTTATTTATGTACACTTATTGTTGACTTCACCAAGTTTTTGCGCCTCATACATATTAGTAGTAGTTCTTTTTTATGTATTTATCTATTATTTATTCACCCTTTTTTTTCTCTTTTTTTTCGCAAGGCCTGACTAAGCGCGTTGGGTTACGCTGCTGGTCAGGCATCTGCTTGGCAGATGTGGTGTAGCGTATATGGATTTGTCCGAACGCAGTGACGCCTCCTTGAGCTACTGAAACTGAAACTCACCTTTGAACAAGCGCGCTGAGCCATGAATTAAGCAGCATATTGGACTGTGTGAAGATCTGCTGACACAAAACTTCGTTGGTATGATCACGTTGCCAGGTCCAATGGCTGGAGTAATGGTCTAGAGGTAACGCGTCTGCCTAGGAAGCGAGAGAGAATCTGAGCGCGCTGGATCGAATCACGGCTCAGCCGCCGATATTTTCTCCCCCTCCACTTAGACCTTGAGTGGTGGTCTGGACGCTAGTCATTCGGATGAGACGATAAACCGAGGTCCCGTGTGCATGCAGCATGCATTTAGCGCACGTAAAAGAACCCACGGCAACAAAAGGGTTGTTTCTGGCAAAATTCTGTAGAAAAATCCACTTCGATAGGAAAAACAAATAAAACTGCACGCAGGAAAAATAATTTAAAAAATAATAAAATAAAAGGTGGCGCTGTAGTGTAGCGACACGCTCTCCCTGGAGAGAGCAGCCCGAATTTCACACAGAGAAATCTGTTGTGATAAAAAGAAACACAAATTCAAATATAAGAATCCTTCAAAGGTGACTTTGGGGAAGACAGAAAAAACAAACAACGATAGATTGACGACATTGCAGAACAGAGGAGAAAACCAACTGCCAAGACCCAGGCATTGACACACAACTGACGGGCGCAATAGCCGAGTGGTTAAAGCGTTGGACTGTCAATCTGAGGGTCCAGGGTTCGAATCACGGTGACGGCGCCTGGTGGGTAAAGGGTGGAGATTTTTACGATCTCCCAGGTCAACATATGTGCAGACCTGCTAGTGCCTGAACCCCCCCTCTTCGCAAGCAGAAGATCAAATACTCACGTTAAAGATCCTGTAATCCATGTCAGCGTTCGGTGGGTTATGGAAACAAGAACATACCCAGCATGCACACCCCCGAAAACGGAGTATGGCTGCCTACATGGCGGGGTAAAAACGGTCATACACGTAAAAGCCCACTCGTGTGCATACGAGTGAACGCAGAAGAAGAAGAAGAAGAAGACACACAGCTGACAGACCTGGAGGACTTGAGTATCAGTATCAGTAACTCAAGGAGGCGTCACCGCGTTCGGCCAAATTCATATACGCTACACCACATCTGCCAAGCAGATGCCTGACCAGCAGCGTAACCCAACGCGCTTAGTCAGGCCTTGAGAACAAAAATAAAATAAATAAATAAAATAAAATAATAACTTTTTTTATAAATAATAATGAATTTTTTTTTAAAATAAATAAATAGATGGAAAAAAAATAATAATAGATAAATGCATAAAAATACTACTACTAATAATAATAATATCTATAAGGCGCAAAATCTTAAGTCAACTCTAGACGCGCGCGCACACACACGCACACACACACACACACACACACACACACACACACACACAATTGAATGAATTGAATGAACATTTCTTCAGCACAGTGCCCCAATGACTTTTCACCGAGTTAAGGGAAGAAAAGAAGAAGATGATGATGATGATGATGATGGTGTTGGTGATGGTGATGATGATGATGTGTTTCGAAGTGTTGTGTTTCGGTAATTTCCATGTGGATCAACAAAGTGTTTTTGAATTGAATTGAATTGATTATGCAAGATACACAGATTTCGTAATTCCAAGGACTCTGTTTACCTCCGTTGCATTTGGCATCGCTAACGTTCAACCCGGAACCCCACGCCATCCTTCCAGTACCCGAGAGCGGTTAGTCTTCAATGTTGTGTCTGTGCTTTCATATCTATGAAACTGCGTTTTTTGGGGGGCATATCTGTTATGCATGTGTGGGTGTATGTGTGAATGTGTGTCTTCATGTTTTATATTTATTTGCTTATTTATCATCATTGTTGTCTTATCTATTTAATTATTTATTTATTATTATTATTATTATTTTATCATTATTTTCATTACTACTATCTTTTTTTTTCATCATAATTATTATTTACTTATTTAAGTATGTACGCTTATTTTTATTTTTTTTCTCAAGGCCTGACTAAGCGCGTTGGGTTACGCTGCTGGTCAGGCATCTGCTTGGCAGATGTGGTGTAGCGTATATGGATTTGTCCGAACGCAGTGACGCCTCCTTGAGCTACTGATACTGATACTGATACTGTTGTGTGTCTTTCCACTTTTGTGGTGTTTAGACTAAATCAAATGAAAGGGAGAGATGTTTAAGGAGTAGATGCATGTGAACCTGCGCATGAAGGAGAAACAGACAGAGAGACAGACAAAGACAGACAGACAGACAGAGAGTCAGACAGAGACAGTGTAAGACACAGAGAGACAAACAGACAGACTGACAGACAGACAGAAAGACAGACTAATGTGTACAATCCACTAGAAAAGCGGTGTTGTTTTCATCAAGCGTTTTCGCACTGTTCGTTGAAACAAAACCTGCATATTTTCGTCGACCTTTTCCATACAATCCATTCAAGAGCATTTAAATGTTTTCTTTTCTTTTTTTTAACAGTCCTGAGACGACTCTGGCAGCTGGTGGGACAACTGGCAGCGAAAGACTTTAGTCTGCTGAAATCAGCAAATCCATTCACACACACACACACACACACACACACACACACACACGTACACACACACACACACACACACACACACACACACACACACACACACACACACACACACACACACACACACACACACACACACACACACACACGATATCCGACCAACTGGCGAACTACCGTTTTAGCTGCACAAAAGACCCCCGGGCCAAGTTATGGAAATCCAAATACTTAACGACGCTATGAAACCCAGTCGTGCATACCCGAGTCCTAAAATCTGACACGCAGAGCAGAGGATTTGTGTGAATACGCTTTTTGTGCCCTTGGGGATGAGATTTCGAGGAGGAGGAGGAGGGGGTGTGGAACGAGGGGTGATCAGCAGTGAGTGCTGACAGAGGGGGCAAAAACTGAGTTTGCCGATGCGTGCTTATGAACAATGAGTAATCACGAGCATGCGTTACGGGCTTTCGTGAAGCATACGCTTCTCGGTTTCAGTCTCAGAAACACATACACACACATACAAACACACACACGTACGCACGCGCACACACACACACACACACACACACACACACACACTCACGTACGCACGCACACACACACACACACACACATCCTCCTGTGGATCTTTATAATAATAATAATAGTAGTAGTTGTTGTATTTATATAGCGCTGAATCTTGTGCAGAGACAAATATAAGCGCTTTCACACCAGTCATTCACACGCATGCATAACTCTAAAACTGAAGAAACTAAAGACAAGGAAGAGGTAGGGGAGGGAGGCTATCTTGTGAAGAGGTGGGTTTTAAGGCCAGACTTGAAAGAGCTGAGTGCGGAGACATGACGGAGCGAAAGAGGAAGTTCATTCCAAATGCAAGGTCCCAGAGACAGAGAAAGAACGGCGTCCAACAGTGGAGTGTTTGAATATGGGTATGATCTCCACAATCTCTGTCACCATCTCTGGCTGACTCCTTTGCTCTGAAAATTGGTGACACAACGTGCCTTGAGAGTCGGCTCAAACTGTCGCCGGCGACAATAATTATATGCTCAGCGACAATGTATGCTGTAACATCGTCCAGTAGACATGAAGGCAGACGAATCATGATTAATTATATGGATAACTTGAGCATTGATGAGGGATTTTCCAACTCGCATCCTCACCCTTACCCCCTAGCACCAGGGCGCATCAGTTTTATTTAAAAGCCGAAGTTTTAAAAATCCAAGCCGTATCTTCCCCTTCCTTTTGGAAAACGAAAACATCAGGGCCTGGATTTCTCTGTGTGTGTGTGTGTGTGTGTGTGTGTGTGTGTGTGTGTGTGTGATAGTCGTATCTGATTTTGACCATCAGAACAGCAGAGGAGGCAACTCCTGTGCGGACTATCTGGGCCAGAATTTGATAAAAGTGGAGAGGGTCTTGCCCAAGTTTATCCTCACTCTCTCGGCCAAGAGGGTTTTAGGACAGTCGGCGTTGGGATGGTTCCCAAAGGCCAACTAGCCCCCAAGGCTGCAGCGCTAAGAGCCACTCTTGCCATCTAGTTTGAGAGTCATAGTCCTTCACAAAAGACTAAGCCGTAATACATATATGTACATTTGTGAGGCGGTGTGTGTGTATGTGTGTGTGTGTGTGCGCGCGCGCGCGCGCGCGCGTGTGTGTGTGTGTTCTATCTATAAACCGAAGGTTGAATGAAATTAACAACAATAACAAACAAGGAAACACGGATGATCAGACTGAATAATGTGTTTAAGGACAGCTGAAATCTTATCTTTCACTTAAACATGTGGACATGCGCGTGTGTGTGTGAGCTGTGAGCGCGCTCATGCACAAGCACTTAGATGTATGTACACATACATCTAAATTCCAATTCATTTGTGCTTGTATCTGATTTTTAATTCATAATTGTATTTTTTATGGACTACCCCGCTCCCCCCCGCACCTCCCAACAGTCCTTGTGACCGTGGTGTACTTGGTAATAAAAGGAAAGACATATTCAATTCTATTTTTATTCTAGTCTAGTCTAGTCTACTCTTTGCTGATAGCTCCGCTTTTTGTTGTAACGCAAACAAAAAAAAAAAGAAAAAGATTAATGCTGCCATTTCTCTGGTCAAAATACTGTGTTCATTTGGAGGCCAGTCAGAAGTAACGGGGAAATCATTATACTGTGGAAAACATGAATATGTATTCTTTTTTATCTAAAAAAAAAAAAAAAAATTCATATTGTGGGCAGATTACCAGTACCAGTCTTAGGGTTTTTTGTTTCCTCTTAAAAAAAATTAAATAATAAATATATATATATATATATATATATATATATATATATATATATATATATATATATATATAATCTATCTTCATCAAGATAACTGACTTTCCAGTTCGTTTAACTAAAGCTGAATTGATGAAGGACTGGTCTGAATTTGGCAACAATACATTTTTATTTGTGTGTGTGATTTCTCATTCTGCTTCTTCTTCGTCTGGATGCAACAACGACCTAAAGGAAAGAAGTATTTCGTAAACGATTCCCACTATTTCGTTTGCTTGACCAGTCTTATTTGATGAAACTGTCCACCCTGACTAGCTTGAAAAATCTCAGCAAAGCTTTCTAATCTCCGATGCCACCGTTATACCAACAGTCAGAAAATCTCTATCCATCTAAATATCGCTTTACTGCAGACGGCTTTTTTTTTATGTGTGTGTGTGTGTGAGAGAGAGAGAGAGAGAGAGAGAGAGAGAGAGATTTTGAGGGGAAAAGAAAAGTTTGTTAAGGCCTGTTTTCATCCTGGCTTTACATAAAGGAGAGAACAATAAAGTAGTCTGGCAAATATAATTCGAAACAGAGAAAGAGAGGGGGGGAGAGGGTGGGGGTGGGGGTGGGAGAGAGAGAGAACATACGTTGTTGTTTTTCGCCAAAAGCCAAAACTTGAGCCCACAATTCAGAAGTGATAAATCATTGTTCGGGTACTTTTTTGGATTGTGTGTGGGGTGGTGGGGGTTATCTAATTTGTTTATGTGTGTGTGTGTGTGTGTGTGTGTGTGTGTGTTGCGCGCGCGTGTGTGTGTGTATGCTTACATGCATGCATGTGGATGTTTTTTGTATGTTGTTGTTTGTTTTTTTTCGATGCCGATCGGCTTCTTTCATTGCAGACATGAATGCGTCATGATCTCAGACACGGACGTCATAGTCGCGTCTCACCCAACCTCTCGCAGGTATCTTTGACTCGCTCAAGTTTCCCGATCAACACTGCAAGTGTCTGTATCTCTCGGCCCTGGTCGGCCAGCCAGGAGTAATCATAATGCAAGGTGACAAAAAGAGTTCAGCCCTGTCTGGTGGTGTTCATTTCATCCAGATGGATTTCCACGGCCCTCCCCCCCCCCCGTCCCCCTCTCCCCCATACCCTCTTCCCCACAAAAAAACAACAACAAACAAACAATAGTGATAACAACAACCACATCAAGAATGATAATGATAATATCAATATCATTATCATCATTATCATTATGATATCAAGAGCAATAACAATAACAATAATAATTAGTAGTAGCAGTAGTATCATTATTATCATTGTTGTTGTTGTTGTTTAAAACGGTACAGTATCGTTTGTTATCCTTCATAGACTCTTCATAGACTCTTGACAATATCGTTAAGAAAAGATGACACATATATATATTAAAAAAAAACAGTATCGTTATCCCCCATTTACAATACAGAAAAACAGTCCTAGGTTGGTTTGTGTGCATTGTCATCGGCTGTGTCTGAACTGCTTCCCATGTATATTGTCGACAATGCCATACCATTCAGTGGTGTATGCATTCCTTGTCTCAGGAACTCCTTCCAAAGTATTGTCGACAACGCTATTTGATCAATGGTGTGTGTATTCCTTATCTCGCCTGATGAGTCATCGATGTTTGTCGTCAAACTGATTTCACACCTGCCAGGCTTTAATGATCAGAAAACTTCTTTTTTTTTTTTTATCTGTTTTGGTTGTAGGATCTTCCTTTGTCCTCCAGTGCTATGCCTCTGGAATTCCATTCTGTTGATTACATTCATTTGCATGAAAGTGGTTATGAAATGTTATCTTAGTCCCCAAGACCTCAAACATTCAATGATTCATGGAGAAACCAGCCGCTATCGTTTATACGAGATCAACATAACTATAGAGGTAGGTAAAATATTGCCTTGAATAACACCAATATGTGTAGATTTCCGAAAAAGGCTTCTTCTTTTTTTTACAGTAAAATTTCGGAAAGCACCAGAAGGCATTTTAATTCTCATAACTGGTAATACTCTATAAAATGTTGTTTTGATTTCTTTGTATTATCAAAAGTATAAGTGAATGACGTAGTCTGAAATAAACGGGTTTTGTTTTCTTACAGAAGAGGAGAAGAAAAACGAAGAGAGGGGAAATTGAAGTGATAGTGATCGGCTTGTCAGTTTCAGTTTCAGTTTCAGTTTCTCAAGGAGGAGTCACCGCGTTCGAACAAATCCATACACGCTACACCACATCTGTTAGGCAGATGCATGACAAGCAGCATAACCTAACGCGCTTACCTAGGCCTTGTGTGCATGCATATATGTCTGTGCATCTATCAGAGTGGGTTTGTTCTACAGAATTTTTGCCAGAGGACAACACTCTCATTGCCATGGGTTCTTTTTTCAGTGCGCCAAGTGCGTGCTGCACACGGGACCTAGGTTTTTCGTCTCATCCGAATGACTAAATGCTCAGTTTGATTTTCCAGAAGATAAAAAAAACTTGGGAGAAAAGGCGAGAGCGGGATTCGAACCTACACCCTCACAGATTCTGTACTGGCAGATAAGCGTCTCAACCATTTTGCCACTTTCCTCCTTGCCATAAATTAGTAAATCAAATAGATAAAATCGTCGCGACAACCAGAAAAGTAGGTTTAACATCACTGGCGATCACAACAGTTAAATTTCCTAACGCTCTTGTTATATTTCGATTGGATATATGTGATTAATATGTATAGTAGAGAAGATAGGGAAGCGACAAAGAGGTGTCCAGTTTGTCACTAAATTTGAAATAAGATAACAGAATAATTTTTCTTTTTTTTTTATTAAAATTAAAGCATTTTCTGTTCGACTGTGCAAAAACACGCTTGTCTCCGAGGAAAACAACAACAACAACAAACAATGATAACATTATGTATCAAAACAATTCATGAATGTACCTGAATAATGCTTGGCATATATTTTACGAGCTGGAAGCCTTTCGCAGCTGAGAAGTTTGGCTGTGCTTGTATTTCATGCTATATGGGAAAAAGACAAACTCACATAAGGATTCCATGATACAAATGGTGCAACATGGCAACTCAGATTTCATTGCATGGTTATGATGTCAGCGACACGAAAAGTGATTCTCTGTAATATTGTTTATTTGTTTGTTTGTTGTTGTTGTTGTTGTCTAATTGGTTGTATTAATTAGTTTACTATATTACCTGTATGCCACAGGTGGGCTGGATTAATTTTGTCAGTCGGTTTCTTCATCTCTCCCTTCTCTGTCTCTCACTCCTTTTTCCTCTCTTTCTCTCCTGCTTTAAATTTTTATTTTTACCTTCATTTCCACAGGATGCTGAGCTATGTTTTTACCAGTAAATTGTTTTTTTGAAAGCAAACAAGGTGTCTGTTTGTTTCGTTGGCTATGTTTTACCAGTAAATTGTTTTTGAAAGCAAACAAAGTGTTTTATTTGTTTGTTCGTTTGTTTAGTTGTTGCCCTGTTTGTGTATATATGTGTTGTTATTGTTGTTTTGACTTGTTTTTGCTACTTATTTTTGCTCCAGTGCGGGCATTTGCGGTACGGCATAGTAATACTCAACACCGTTCCTCACTGGATTCCTTTAAAAAGACGTCATCGAAGTAAAATACATTTTCAGATATTAAACAAAATTGAACAAATAAAAACAAAATATACCAAACACAGAATGATAATTCAAAAAAGAAACAGACGTCATTCAAGTAAAATACATTTCAGATATTAAACAAAATTGAACGAATAAAAACAAAACATTCAAAACACAGAACAATAATTCAAAAAAGAAACAGACGTCAATTAAGTCAAATACATTCTTAGATATTAGACAAAATAGAACAAAATTAATGAGAACAAAACATTCAAAACACAGAACAATAATTCAAAAAAGACAAACGCCAATGAAGTAAAATACATTTTTAGATATTAGAGGAAATAGAACAAACGAGAACAAAACATTCAAAACATAGAACAATAATTCAAAAAAGAAAAAGACGTCATTGAAGTAAAATACATTTTTAGATATATAAGACAAAATAGAACAAATGAGAACAAGACATTCAAAACAAAGAACAATAATTCAAAGAAGAAACAGACGTCAATGAAGTAAAATAGATCTTTAGATATTAACAAAATAGAACAAATGAGAACAAAGCATTCCAAACATAGAACAATAATTCAACAAAGAAACAGACGTCATTGAAGTAAAATACATTTTTAGATATATAAGACAAAATAGAACAAATGAGAACATTCAAAACATAGAACAATAATTCAAAGAAGAAACAGACGTCAATGAAGTAAAATAGATCTTTAGATATTAAACAAAATAGAACAAATGAGAACAAAGCATTCAAAACATAGAACAATAATTCAACAAAGAAACAGACGTCATTGAAGTAAAATACATTTTTAAATATTAGACAAAATAGAACAAATTAATGAGAACAAAACATTCAAACAGAACAATAATTCAAAAAGGAAACAGACATCATTGAAGTAAAATACATTTTTAGATATTAGACAAAATAGAACAAATGAGAACAAAACATTCAAAACACAGAACAATAATTCAAAAAAGAAACAGACGTCAATGAAATCAAATACATTCTTAGATATTAGACAAAATAGAACAAAATTAATGAGAACAAAACATTCAAAACACAGAACAATAATTCAAAAAAGAAACAGACGCCAATGATGTAAAATACATTTTTAGATATAAGACAAAATAGAACAAATGAGAACAAAACATTCAAAACATAGAACAATAATTCAAAAAAGAAACAGACGCCAATGATGTAAAATACATTTTTAGATATAAGACAAAATAGAACAAATGAGAACAAAACATTCAAAACATAGAACAATAATTCAAAGAAGAAACAGACGTCAATGAAGTAAAATAGATCTTTAGATATTAAACAAAATAGAACAAAATGAAAACAAAATATTCAAAACATAGAATAATAGCTATAAAAAAAAATTAAAAAAAGAAAGAAAGAAACAGCTTCACTCCCTATTTCAATGTAAATAGAACCTGGAATTACTTCTGTTTGTTTTTAGATAAATCATTACGTCAATAATTTCAACAGTTTTGATTTCAGCGCATTTTGAGCATCCCTCACCCAAGCATTCTTCAAAGGTGGCTCGCTGTACGTGATATAAACTCTCTCTCTCTCTCTCTCTCTCTCTCTCTCTCTCTCTCTCTCTCTAGTAGGAATAATAATAACAATAATAATAATAATAATAAACAATTTTTTTTAAATAAATAATAATAAAATAAAAAAACGGCCAGATAGTTCATTTACCCAAGCTGTATTTCTTTAACTTTATGTCTTCGAACAAACTCAACTCTCATTCCCAAACTTTCTTCACATGTGGGGCACTATACTTTTTTTTTTTTTTTTTTTGCTGTTGTTCGAATATCAAAAAGAGCTGGGCAGTTCACCAGCCAACCAGACCATATTCCTTTCTAACAATCTTTATCAAGAAAAAGGTTAACAGAATCTAATACATTTTATACATAACAAATGGGGAGAGAGAAAAAAGGAAAAAGGGGGGCTGGGGGTGGGGGGGGGGAGGGGGGGGAGGGCGAAGAATGCCGCTCTGACAATTGACCACTCGACGTCAAAAGAACATTACAGAACAATGAATATTCACCAACACATCCATTTCCATTTCAATGCTTAGTCCTGTACAGTGCATACGAATAGTGCCCCACTCCTGATTTACAAATTTATTAGTTGAATTGCATAGATTGTTTCTAATTTTAGAATTTTAGATTTTTTTTTTTTTTTTTTTTTTTTTTCAATAATCTTAAACCCATACTTGTCTATTTCCTATGCTTCTTTAACATGTTTTATGAACATTTTTTGCAGTGTTGGCTTTACTTTGTTGGTTCTAGATTTGTAAATAAAGATTTATTTTTACATATCAACCAGACCATAATTATTTCTTCAACTTTTACGTCTATGAACAAACACAACTGTCGCAGGCAATTGTTTTTCATAAGCGGGACGCTATATATGTTTATTTGCTTTTGTTTGTTTGTTTGTTTTTTAATTCTTTATATATATATATATATATATATATATATATATATGTATGTATATATATAGTTGGAATACTAACACGGTCGGAGAGTTCACTAACCAGACCATTTTTTTTTTATGGTTACATATATCATACCAGCATATTTTTTTTTCCCCCTAGCGCAAAACCTAGTCTCGGAGAACAATGCTTAAAGACTATTCGAGCGCGTTGACAAAACAATGAAGGTTTTGTGCTGGTTGGTTGGGAGATCATTTTATTACTGTCGAGTCGGTGAGTAAAGTTGAAGTTTTGTGCAGTGAACCTGTTATGGACCTTCCTACGCATACCCGGCGCGCGAATGCACAAGCACATACACACACACTCTCTCTCTCTCCCTCTCTCTCTCTTTGAGTTCGGGATGAAACAGGTCATTACGATTCGATTTCGAATCGATTTGATTTCTGTGTGTGTGTGTGTGTGTGTGTGTGTGTGTGTGTGTGTGTGTGTGTGTGTGTGTGTGTGTGTGACACACACGCACACACACACACATAAATCCACGCGTATGTGGGTGAATTCATATTCCCCCCCCACCCCACCCCCCACCCCCCCAAAAAAAACAACAACAAATATATATATATATATATATATATATATATATATACATGTGTGTGTGTGTGTGTGTGTGGATGGATGGAGAGAGAGAGAGAGAGAGAGAGAGAGAGAGAGAGAGAGAGAGAGAGAAAATGACAAAACAGAAACATGAGAAACAAAACAGAAACAGAATGAGACACTGACAATGAGGGGGTGAGGTTAGAGAGAAGAGGAGAGTGGAAGTAGCTCATTACTGGTGCATAGCATGAACAATCAAAAGCAAAAGAATAAGTCTAATCCGACATTCGTGTAAAAAAAAAAAAATTGAAAAAAAATAAAATAAAATAAAACGCTCGATGCATGCAAAATCAACTACAAATGACGATTTTCATAGTTTCTGGATTCGTTCTTTTGAAGTCACCAGCTCATGCAGGGAACCAAACACGTAGCAATGTTCCAGAAAACTGGGTGTGGGGGCAAAAGTTGTGACGTCACCAGTATACATTTGATGCACAAATGTTTTGTTGCTTGCCCCACACCGAGAAAATGGGTAAGCCTTATCTATAGTTAATGCATTTTCTCATAAAACTGTCCAGCTAGATGGATCGGAAATGAGTTTTTAAAGCTCACCTACAACCCTTCCCCCAAACCCAACCCTCTCCCTCTCTCTCTCTCTCTCTCTCTCTTCTCCGATTGCGTGCACGAGCTCGTCTCGTCTGTACGGACGTGTGCAGTGAAAAATGCAGGCAGGCAAGCAGACAGACAGGCAGGCAGGCACGCACGCAGGCAGGCAGGCAGGCAGGCAGACATATAGGGAGCCGTGGCAGCGAGCCGAGCCGCTAGCCGAGCCCAGCAATTAATAGATCCTATGCAAGGGTGATAATTCATGCAGTTACACGCATGCAGGTCCACGCGCCTTGGAACGACCCCGCCATGCATATATACTCCCCACCCACCCACCCCACCAACCTCCTCCACACCTCTTTGTTCTCAGCCTGCCCCTCTCCGCCCTCACTCTCTCTCTCTCTCTCTCTCTCATACTGTTGTCACCAGACACAGTGACTGACGTCACGCCACTGCCCCCAACGGGAAAGTTTCTATGCAAAATAATATTGCGCGGGTGAATAATGTGCTCTGGTAGTGGGTGATTTCGTCTGGAACTGCACTGCAAAAGGTGTTGTCATGGGGAGTGATTCTATCGGGTGAAAAAATAAGTCACCCACAAGCCCCCAAATTTGTCGACCATGTAGAGGGTTAAAGCACTGTAAGCACACAGATAGCTAGATAGAAAGACTGATAGACAGACAGATATTATTCAGATGTCGGGGTATCTCGACATTTTGGTATTTGGATGGAGCGCCTGAGCTTGCCAGTCAGAAAGATGTGATAACAGTGTACAACTAATATTTAGGACCATAATGATAATAAAAATGATAACAACAACAATGATAGTACAAATAACAACAAATTGTTATTATTATTATCATTATTATGGTGATGATGATGATGATGACGACGACAATAATACTCATCATCATCCATCATCATCATCTCTGTTAGTATTAGTAATATACTATTATTATCATTATTGTTGTTGTCGTTGATGTTGTAGTTAAAATTATTGAGGAAAAGAAGAAGAAGAAGAATGATGATGCTGATAATAATGATAATGGAAAGCAAAAAGAATGAAAAGAAGAAAATGCATGAACAGGTAGCCAACTCCTCACAGGAAGAATTCACACTGAGATGCCCATAACAATGAACGCAGAAATTCAGCCGGGATTTAAATGATGGACAAAACTTATCTCCGACAACATGATATTGAAAAATGAGAAATTTGTTTGTCTTCAAATGTCCTGAAAGCGAATTCTCATTCACCCGACTCCTTCTCACATTCGGGAACACTCAACAACAGATGCTACGAGTATAATGATCACATGAGTGATGATCTCTTGGACGACCAGACGTTTGTGTATACACAGAAAGAGAGAGAGAGAGAGAGAGAGAGTGGTGGGAAAAACCCAAGAAAAGAATTGTCCTTTCCTTTTCACTCTTAAATTTTCGCCCATAGTGCTTCCCCAGGACAGCGTTTATTGTGTCTATGGTAGACAGATCACACGAAATCATATTTTGTTACAGTGTCAAAGAATTGTCGGGTTACTTCCAAATACATATGAGGTTACAAAATTTTCAGAACAAAACATTAAAAAGATAATGTCTAATCAAGTGCTATTATTCGAAATTGCTGAATCCCCTGTTACATAGTCCAACAGGACTGTTTCATGTGATGCGACCAACCGATACTTCGTTTTACTTTTGTTGTTGTCCGTGTTCATAATTGCTGTTTCACAGATGTTTATGAATTGCTGATTCCATTGTTATCAGTTCATTCTTTCTCTGTATACGCCCCCCCCCCCCCCCCCCCCCCCCCCCAACCCCTCAAAACCCCATCCCAATCCCACCTCCCACACACCAACACGCACACACACATGACACGTCTAATTTCACTCAAAGTTAAAAGACGTTGAATCAAAGAAAGAAAGAAAGAAAGGAGATCGTTTGTGACGTATTGTCTATACCGTACGTCATCACCTACGTTTGGCGTCAATCTCAGCGTTACAACAGGGGAACTGTCAACATAGTGACGTAAGATATATCCTGTAGCTCTCTCTCTCTCTCTGTATATATATATATATATATAGAGAGAGAGAGAGAGAGAGAGAGACGAAACGAAACGAAACGAAATGAAACAAAACGAAAGTTTATTCTATAAGGCCATGGCCCCATTTGAAGGGGTGATTACATATTTTGTAAGAATAGATTTGCATAAGAATATAATCTTATAACATGTATGCTCAAAGCTCTGTTCTGTTTAACCAATCATGAAACTCCGTCGTTTTGATAACTTACAGATAAATATGGCAAGATTCGAAAAAAACGTTATCATTTGTAGAAGACAGAAGTTATACTAACCAAAAATTACTTGGTCTGCTATAGTATCTCAAAGGAATATATATTTGTCTCAAGTCATCTAATACAGGACAACATAATACGAAATGGACATCTTCTTTTGCAGATTTACATAACGGACATACCATATCATTTACAGTGCTGGGCTTGTATCTTATACTGTATATGTTGATACCAGATACACCAAAACGAAACCTTGTTAACGCACATCTAATGACTCGGTTAATATTCTTTGCTGAATATGGTTCTGTGAAATGATTCCTTTTAAACAATCTGAACAAAGAAAATCTTTCACTATTTTGTACCTGGTCGTTCCACTCCCGCCATCTACAGTCGACCATACGCTGTTTAAAGCAAACAAGAAAATCGTGAACAGCAGAACACATCCAACCCCTTGATTTAGCCAAACAAATGCAAAACCATTACTACATAAACATTTTCGAATGCTAGTTATCCATGTTACCCTTCCCCTGGCATCCAAATCAAATAACACTTTATAAGCTTGAGCAGGCAATCTGCATTTATTCATTTGAACCAGTTTTAACCAATATCTAATGCATTTTACATACGAATTAATATAAATCTTGTACCTACCAAGCTCACCGTAAACTAAGTCATTTGGCGTTTTTAAGATTCTGTCCACCTGCAAAAACCTTTTCATAGCAAACAAATGCAGTTTTTCTATTTCGTACCCTTTTTCCAATCCCCAAATCTCAGCACCATACTGTACTATAGGCTGGGCTTCAACATCAAACAATTTAAAAACAATCTAACAGAATTACTTTCAAACTTATATGATAATTGTAATATGATATATAGAGAGAGATAATAAGAGACAGACAGATAGATAGATAGATAAATATGCTGTTCTGAGGAAATATCTTGTTTTCCTCACTACTGTAAATAAGCTTTAATTTGTCCTTGATGGTCTTGGATTCAATGTTGTTACCCACACGATTTTAGTTTTCTTCCGTTTCTTGTTTTTTTCCGTCCTGCATTCAGCGTTGCTTCTCTTAATTGCGAAGCCCCTTTCTTCAGGTCTGTTTAATATAATTTTATAGATAAATATAATAATTATAAATTACTTCACCACGTTGACAAATCTTCTGTGGTAACAATTGATATTAACGTCAAACGCAAGTGATGACGTGTGTTATAAACAATACGTCACAGACGAGACGCTCTCCTGAGGAAGCACACACACACACACACACATACACACTTTTACATGTCGACCACAAAAGAATTGTATCTGTGCCTGTGAACATCCCAGAAATTTTCGTTCGTATACAAGTATAAACTAGTTATACACGAGACCTGTAGCTGTGTATGAAATATAACAGGAGACCTGCAGCTAGACCTGTAGCTGTGTATGAAATATAACAGGAGACCTGTAGCTGTGTATGAAATATAACAGGCAGCGAGACCTGTAGCTGTGTATGAAATATAACACGAGACCTGCAGCGAGACCTGTAGCTGTGTATGAAATATAACAGGAGACCTGTAGCTGTGTATGAAATATAACAGGCAGCGAGACCTGTAGCTGTGTATGAAATATAACACGAGACCTGCAGCGAGACCTGTAGCTGTGTATGAAATATAACACGAGACCTGCAGCGAGACCTGTAGCTGCGTATGAAATATAACACGAGACCTGCAGCTGGACCTGTAGCTAGCTGTGTATGAAATATAACACGAGACCTGCAGCTGGACCTGTAGCTAGCTGTGTATGAAATATAACACGAGACCTGCAGCGAGACCTGTAGCTGTGTATGAAATATAACACGAGACCTGCAGCGAGACCTGTAGCTGTGTATGAAATATAACACGAGACCTGCATCGAGACCTGTAACTGTGTATGAAATATAACACGAGACCTGCAGCTGTGTTAGTTTATATAGTGGGAAGACATTTGCGTTGGTACACACACACGCACACACACACACACACACACACACACACACACACACACATTAATTCACTTTCTAGCAGAAAGCATTATACAGACAAGCAGCTAGACAGCCTACCAAAGGGAAAAAAAAATTCATTTCTACTCTAGAAAAGCGACAGCCAGAAGTTTCAAACCGCCTGGGCTCCCCTACATTTACGCGTCTGGGTCACATGATTATTGTTGACGAATGTTAAAAAACGACACCATGTCAGTTGGTAAAATACATGTGTGTGTGTGTGTGTGTGCGCGCGCGCGCACGCGCGCACGCGTATATGTATGTGTGTGTGTGTGCGCGCGCGCGCGCGTGTGCGTGTAAGACCGAAACAGAGACAGAATTAGACTGATACAAAGAACCACAAACAGCATCGTTAAATTTCCATTGCACTTCCGCTGGAGCTGGTAAGCCCACAACAAAAAACGAGCACTTTAAAACCGTCCCCCAAAGAAACTCGTGTTTGCACAATCATAACTTTCGCGAACATTACTTCAAAAACGACCTCTGTTAGTTTCGCTGCCGCGTGGTGGGGGGTGAGGGGCGCAAACAGCGAAGTTTATGGTCGTGTGTAAATCGGCAACGGAGTGGCCGACGCGACAACAGAAATGCTGCCGCGCAAGGCGTTCCGTCTGTTGCCACCCTGATTGAAGTTTAAGCACAGGGTGGAGTAGAAGACACAACTGTCCCTTTAAAAGTCACACCCCCATCCCCTTCCCCCCCACACACACCCACAACCGATCTTTTCACCTTTCTAGCGGACTGGGTCACAAGCGGTGCCGAACACAAGAAGCGCCCGGAAGCCTGTTCATGTGCATATCATTGGCCACTGTCTGACGCTTTCTTGCAAATACAAAGAGCGCTGAACTCAAACTGAGTTGTTGTTTTCTTTCTCTCTCTCTCTCTTCTCTCCCTTCCTGCAGTGGTTTCCTCCCCTCTCTTTTCACGCTCGCCCTTTTTTTTTCTCTTTTTTTTTTCTTTTTTCCCCTCTGTTCTTTTCTTTTATCTCCGGACTGTCGAGAGAGGGAGAGAGACAGAGACAGAAAAAAAAGTTGCGGCTCTCTATTCCACGACTCGCCTGTGAAGACTTTGGTGAGTATTCTCAAAAGAACTTGTTATACATTCACAGACTTTGCATTTTTAAGAAGAAGAATAAGAAGAGGAAAACAAATAATTATGCAACCGAGGAAGCAGTCAAGCCATATAAATGTCTCTGATTCATGTGATATCAATAAAACACGACCGTGTTTTGGCATAAAAACATGGTTGTAGTCTGTCTTCTTTTGGGATGTAATCGATACGCTTGCCTTTGGTTTTGATCTTGAAACACTCCGTGTTTTCACTTCTTTTTTTTTTCTTCTTTTTTTTTAAAGTAAGTCTTTGGTTATAATCGGCCTTTCACCAGCTTATGTACGGCTTTGATCGTGGATTCTAAACTATATATATATATAACAGCCAATATGCTGAATACGATTATATATCTAAAAAAAAATTGAATTGATAGAGAGAGCTGCAACGTGTAAGAAAAGTTACTAACAAGGCGTTCAGTTTCAACAAGATCCATGGATATTTTTTTTATTTCTTCCATGAGAACCGGGTTTTTAAAAAAAAGAAAAAAGAAAAAAAAGATAAATCAATCCAAGGGACAAATCACGTTGAAGAAGACGAGGCAGAGGCAGAGACTCCTATGTGCTTCACAACAAAATGGAGACGGGCGCGATGGTCAAGTACTGGGTTTTCAGTCCTAGGGTCCTAAGTTCGAATACCGACTGTGTTTGGTGTGGGTTAACTCTCTCCATACGAACGGCAAAAGAGACGACGTTAACAGCATTTCACCCCAGTTAGCATCATCAAAATATTGCAAGAGGAAGGCTCTTATACTGAAGAGGTGAATGTTGACAAAGAATACCACAATTCTGATGACGGAAGCTAAAGGTTGGGTCATTCAGACACCCACTGGACATCCGAGGGGTCTGTGTAGAGGAGAAGAGAGGACTGGGCCGTACTGAGTGAGTTAAGGATGAATGATCCCCCCTATAGTCCCGGGTCAACATAATGATTATGAGCAGACCTGCAAGTGCCTGAAGCCCCTCCGTTCTTACACACATGCTAAAGATCAACTACGCATGTTCAAGATCCCGTGATCCATGTCAGTGTTCGGTGGGTTAAGGAAACATGCAAACGCCCAGTATGAACACCCCGTAAACGGAGAATGGCTGCCTAAACGGCCCACACCCCCATCCACTCATCACCACTCACCATCTGCTCCCTCCCAACACCCCCCGCTTCTCCTTCCAACACCACCCCCAACCTTCCGCACACACCCCTCTCCACCTCGTCACCCGATTTAATCACGTGACAGCTGCTGACGATTATGTTTCGAGCGAAGACTGTCCGCTGAGGTGATAAGAAACTCTAGGGAGAGCTGGACAGTACAAGGTCTTCAGAGAAGAAGCCCCCCCCCGCCGCCCCTCAGTCAAGTGTGTCGGCCCTTAACTCCTTACACTCTAAGGGGGCCGGGCCGCATCCAGGTCATGATTCCTGGATGCCCTTGTACTACCGCCTTTTCTTATATAGGTCAGGATGTCAGTCACCATCCTCTGATTGGGCTTCTTCCCTTTGGATTACATTACCTTCCAGGGTTCAGCTGTCAAAGGGGTGGTTATTGTCACTATTCACCTTGCGCGTATTCATGAATACTGACATACATTTTTTTTTTTTTTTTTTTTAATTCACGGTGAATATCTGTCGTTCTTTTTAGACTGGTAACTGTATATCGTGGTGGTGGGCCAGATGTTTCCCACCAGTCCACACACACGTACAGTCTGTGTGGCCACACATGAAGCGCCGCAGGAGGTAGGTCGCTGCCGACAGCCGATGGATAGACTGATTGATGGATTGTATTTGTATTTGTATTCCTTTTGACCACAACAGATTTCTCTGTGTGAAATTCGGGCTGCTCTCCCCAGGGAGATTTTCAGTTTCAGTTTCAGTTGCTCAAGGAGGCGTCACTGCGCTCGGACAAACCATACACGCTACACCACATCCGCCAAGCAGATGCCTGACCAGCAGCGTAACCCAACGCGCTTAGTCAGGCCTTGAGAAAAAAAAAAAAAAAAAAAAAAAAAAAGGGGGGGGGGAATAAATAATAGATAAGCTTACATAAATAAATAAATAAATAAATAGATAATAATTATAATATAGAAAAAGGTAGTAGTAATAATAATAGTAATACTAATAAAATGATAATAATAAAAAATAAATAAATAAATAAATAAGACAACAATGGTGATAATTAAGCGAATGAATGTAAAATATGACGACACACATTCACACATACACCCACACATGCATAACAGAAATGCACCAAACATGCAGTTTCACAGATATGAAAGTACAGTCAAATACATATAAACGTACATGAGCTCCAACACACACACACACACACACACACATTACCTTGCACCTCCTCCAACCCCCTCCTCCACACACTCATTTCTAGCCTACGTATTGCAGCTTCCACGGCACACACACACACACACACGCACGCAAACACACACTCACAGAGATGAACACTTACTTGTACAAGCACACACATATACGCCCATATCTCCCACCCCCAACCCCCACACATATATACAAAGATATATATATATATATATATATATATATATATATATATATATATATATACACACACACACATCCGTACGCAGATCTCTCCTGACACTTGTGTACACTTACACTCTCGCGCATTCACAAACGCACTCAAAAACACAGACCCACACATCCACACAAACACACACATCCACACACGCACACGCACAGAGGCTGCCAAGAGGGATGGGAAAAGATCTCTGATGCCAAGAACGTGGCGTCTAGTGTGTTGCTCAGTCTATTGTATTTGGAAAGGCCCACAGAGACTCTGTTCCGTTTTGAAGAAATTTGCGCAATGTTGGTTTGGAAATGATGCCGATATTTGTTTGATTTGCAAAGCATCGTGCTCTACCTTTCATGTTAGACTTTCGGCCGCTCCCTCTCTCTGCTTTTATTTCTTTGAGGCGATCGATGGTGTGATGGCCTTGTACCTGTTCTTTTTGGTATTCTTTGACTTTTCTGAGAATTTCCGATTTTCCTAGATGTAGGCCGCTCGTTGGTGTTGCGTTACCAGCAAGTCTGTCAGCTCGCTCATTTCCCTTAACACCTGCATGTCCCGGGCAGTATGACCATGTGAGTTTTTTAATCTGAAAGTTGCGCATTGCCTTATGCCACTCTGGGCTTCCCATTCCGTTTTCAATTTTCTGTATGAGGTTCATTGAGTCGGTTAGAATCATGGCATGTTGGTTTCCGGGCGTATGGATGGACGATAGCCACTGGAGGGCATGTGTCGCAGCTTCAACTTCCATCGTTAGGCTGGAGGTTGTGACTTTGTAGGCAGCATGACCATGTGAGTTTTTTAATCTGAAAGTTGCGCATTGCCTTATGCCACTCTGGGCTTCCCATTCCGTTTTCAATTTTCTGTATGAGGTTCATTGAGTCGGTTAGAATCATGGCATGTTGGTTTCCGGGCGTATGGATGGACGATAGCCACTGGAGGGCATGTGTCGCAGCTTCAACTTCCATCGTTAGGCTGGAGGTTGTGACTTTGTAGGCAGCATTCTCTTCCCAAATTGTTTTTCCATTTTGTTTCGCAGTGAATCCCCAACCAGACTGGTCTTTGGTGACTGAGCCATCTGTGTATCTGTGAGCCATCTCCCCAGGGAGAGCGCGTCGCTACACTACAGCGCCACCCATTTTTTTTTTTTTTTTTTTTTTTCCTGCGTGCAGTTTTATTTGTTTTTCCTATCGAAGTGGATTTTTCTACAGAATTTTGCCAGGAACAACCCTTTTGTTGCCGTGGGTTCTTTTACGTGCGCTAAGTGCATGCTGCACACGGGACCTCGGTTTATCGTCTCATCCGAATGACTAGCGTCCAGACCACAACTCAAGGTCTAATGGAGGGGGAGAAAATATCGGCGGCTGAGCCGTGATTCGAACCAGCGCCCTCAGATTCTCTCGCTTCCTAGGCGGACGCGTTACCTCTAGGCCACCACTCCACTGGTTGACTGATTCTGATGTATGCATGTATCTGTTATGGAAAACGAAGTCTTTCATGCTTGAATATTCTCTCTCTCTCTCTCTCTCTCTCTCTATATATATATATATATATATATATATATATAGAGAGAGAGAGAGAGAGAGAGAGAGAGAGAGAGATTGACATGTTGTATTGAATTTGACAATACTCGCATAATTTGCGTCCGAACTTTTAGATATTTTGCAGACTTGTTGATGATACCCTAAGGTTACTGTGTGAACATTTTCAATGAATTCGGTTTCTCTATCACTGACATGTCAAAATGTCAAAAAGCGGTTCACTTTTGGGGGGACACCCGATATACACACACACACACACACACACACACACACACACACACACACACACACACACAAACACACACACACACACACACACACACACACACACATAATAAATAAAACAAAGTTGAAAAACAACACCTATTTTGTTAAACAAATATATACACACACGCACACACACACACACACACACACACACACACACACACATATATATATATATATATATATATATATATATATACGGACACAATTTTTATGGGCAGCATGATCTGAAATAATCACACTGATGTGTTATTCTCTCTGTTTCTATCTTTCTCCCTCTTTCACAAGCACACATATCCACATAACACACACACACACACACACACACACACACACACACACACACACACACACTCGGTGAATCTGATCATATTATGTCGTCTCAGATCACAGACAGGACAGATACGAACACACAATGGGAGGACAAAAGAATAAAGAAAGAGACATGCGCTCATCAGTCATTCCCAGTAAGCCCCAACAATTGACGTGACGCAGAGGGGATAGGGAGAGAGGGACACAGAGAGAGAGAGAGAGACATGCAGAGGATAAGTGAGAAAAAAGTGAGAGAGGGGAAGGGAATGGGTGAAGAAGGAGAGAGAGAGGGAGAAACAGAGAAAGAAAGAGAAGGCAGAAAGAGAGAGAGAGAGAGAGAGAGAGGCATCACCTTTGGTGTCGAAATACCAAAGAACGAACAGAACAACATTGTCCAAAATGCATGGGGGGAAAAAAAGGCGTTGGCACAGGACACCAACTTTGAACCCAGCAAGCATTGTGCTTGTGTGATAAGAGAGATTTACAACAGAGATAGACAAAAATGAAATAAATAAACAAACAAAACAACAAAACAACAACAACCCGAATGTGAACGTCGGTATATGTATTCGAGCGGGAGTTATAGCAGCAGCTGATTTCTTGACACACCATTTTAACTCTCTCCATACGACCGGCGAAAGAGACGACGTTAACAGCGTTTCATCCCAATTACCATCATCAAAATATTACAAGCGGAACGCTCTTATATTGAAGAGGTGAATGTTGACAAAGAATACCACAGTTCTTACGGCGGAAGCTAAAGGTTGGGTCATTCAGACACCCACTGGACATCTGAGGGGTCTGTGTAGAGGAGAAGACAGGACTGGCCGTACTGATTGAGTTAAGGGTTAGTCGGAAACAGTGCAACGTCGGACTGAAATTGGTTAAGAAAAAGGATTAATATTGACCGGGGAGCGGGAGTGTGTGTGTGGCGGAGGAAGGAGGTATGTGGGGGGGGGGGGATCGGTGGCTTAGATTTGGGGGGGGAACTTAGTCCTGGTGGTGGAGTGGGGGCGGACGGGGAGGGGGGCGGTTAACACAGACCAGCGGGAACTTTGTCGGACTAATATCTACACATTGTCGGACAAATACACACAATTCACAAAAAAAGAGACCAGTTGACGGCTGGTCTGACAGCTGAGCAAGCAGCTTGGCAGTTCCCTTTTGTTCAAATTTACCTGTTTCAGCTTCTTTTCTTTCTTTGTTTTCTATTCTTTTCTTTTTTTTCTTTTTTTTAATTGCTACGACACTTACCAGTCATAGCTGGGTAGATCTATATTTCCTATGGAATTGACATGAAAACTGAAGGGTCTTTCTCGAATCGGTTTGAAGAAGTTCTTGTCCGGAGGAAAGTAAAAGAGAAGGAAAAAAAAAGAAGAGAAAAGGTCCAAAGAATATGAACTGAAATAATTATTTAATACCCTGTTTTTATCGATGGATAGTGCAAATACTGTGGCTTCTCTACATAGAGATTCAACCTATAGCATCATAAATCCAAATTAAATTTCATTACGAATCAACAATTTTTTTTTTCCATTTGTGTTGTTGCGGGGAAAACGATAAATTCATACTGAAACTGGTGAAATAAATTTCGATTTTGGAAAAGACAAGTTGTGACCTGCTAAGTATTTGTAGAGCCCCTTGGCAAAATTCAGTCAGACGGACAGAAATATAATTATCGTTCATCAATCCTTTTTTTTCTTTTTTTCTTTTTTTTTTTAACATTATCTAATCAGATTG
>NC_134883.1:24329603-24334603 GCF_041734735.1 Babylonia areolata | reverse complement strand
ACCACCACTCAAGGTCTAGTGGAGGGGGATAAAATATCGGCGGCTGAGCCGTGATTCGAACCAGCGCGCTCAGATTCTCTCGCTTCCTAGGCGGACGCGTTACCTCTAGGCCATCACTCCACCTCTTCACAGTGTCAGTCCAGCCCGTCTGATGCCTCAGTTAAGTAGTGGAGTGATGGCCTAGAGGTAACGCGTCCGCCTAGGAAGCGAGAGAGAATCTGAGCGCGCTGGTTCGAATCACGGTTCAGCCGCCGATATTTTCTCGCCCTCCACAAGACCTTGAGTGGTGATCTGGACGCTAGTCATTCGGATGAGACGATAAAACAAGGTCCCTGTGTGGTGTGCAGCATGCACTTAGCGCACGTAAAAGAACCCACGGCAACAAAAGGTTGTTCCTGGCAAAATTCTGTAGAAAAATCCACTTCGAAAGGAAAAACATTAAAAAAAATAAAAATAAAAAAAAATAAAAAAAACTGCACGCAGGAAAATAATATTTTAAAAAATGGGTGGCGCTGTAGTGTAGCGACACGCCCTCTCTGGTGAGAGCAGCCCGAATTTCACACGGAGAAATCTGTTGTGATAAACAGAAATTCAAATACAAATACAAGCACAAATGGGGTCAAGCAAAGTGATGCTTGTAGTCCTGTTTTGATGGCTTTGTTGATTAATGAGCTGAGCTGAACTGAGAAGTACATGTGAAGTATTGTACTCGTGACGACACGTGACAATATTGCTCAATCTATTAGTAAATGATTACAATTCTTTTAGCCGATGATGTCACACTAATACCCCAGAGCAATGATCGGGTGCAAATTCGATGTGCACAGAAGTGCTGCTTCGTTATAATTGGAGATTAACATGTACATGGTCAAACAGAGAGAGAGAGAGAGAGAGAGAGAGAGAGAGAGAGAGAGAGAGAACATAATGTGTTTAGAAAAGGCTGATACCTGACAGTGAGAGTAAGATGGACATACGAATGGAATGTTATGTGTATTGTGAATGTGTGCAAATATCTAGGGGTCTGTTGTGAATGTGTGCAAATATCTAGGGGTCTGTTGTGAATGTGTGCAAATATCTAGGGGTCTGTTGTGAACGTGTGCAAATATCTAGGGGTCTGTTGTGAATGTGTGCAAATATCTAGGGGTCTGTTGTGAATGTGTGCAAATATCTAGGGGTCTGTTGTGAATGTGTGCAAATATCTAGGGGTCTGTTGTGAATGTGTGCAAGCATTAAGGGGTCTGTTGTGAATGTGTGCAAATATTAAGGGGTATGTTGTGAATGTGTGCAAATATTAAGGGGGTCTGTTGTGAATGTGTGCAAATATTAAGGGGTCTGTTGTGAATGTGTGCAAATATCTAGGGGTCTGTTGTGAATGTGTGCAAATAGTAAGGGGTCTGTTGTGAATGTGTGCAAATATTAAGGGGTATGTTGTGAATGTGTGCAAATATTAAGGGGTCTGTTGTGAATGTGTGCAAATATTAAGGCGTATGTTGTGAATATGTGCAAATATCTAGGGGTATGTTTTGAATGTGTGCAAATATCTAGGGGTCCGTTGTGAATGTGTGCAAATATCTAGGGGTCTGTTGTGAATGTGTGCAAATATCTAGGGGTCCGTTGTGAACGTGTGCAAATATCTAGGTGTCTGTTGTGAATGTGTGCAAATATCTAGGGGTCTGTTGTGAATGTGTGCAAATACCTAGGGGTCTGTTGTGAATGTGTGCAAATATCTAGGGATCTGTTGTGAATGTGTGCAAGCATTAAGGGGTCTGTTGTGAATGTGTGCAAATATTAAGGGGTATGTTGTGAATGTGTGCAAATATCTAGGGGTCCGTTGTGAATGTGTGCAAATATTAAGGGGTCCGTTGTGAATGTGTGCAAATATCTAGGGGTCTGTTGTGAACGTGTGCAAATATCTAGGGGGCTGTTGTGAATGTGTGCAAATATCTGTGTGCAAATATCTAGGGGTCCGTTGTGAATGTGTGCAAATATCTAGGGGTCTGTTGTGAAATATCTAGGGGTCTGTTGTGAATGTGTGCAAATATTAAGGGGGTCTGTTGTGAATGTGTGCAAATATCTAGGGGTATGTTGTGAATGTGTGCAAATATCTAGGGGTCCGTTGTGAATGTGTGCAAATATTAAGGGGTCGGGTCCGTTGTGAATGTGTGCAAATATTAAGGGGTCCGTTGTGAATGTGTGCAAATATCTAGGGGTCTGTTGTGAACGTGTGCAAATATCTAGGAGGCTGTTGTGAATGTGTGCAAATATCTAGGGGTATGTTGTGAAGGTGTGCAAATATTAAGGGGGTCTGTTGTGAATGTGTGCAAATATTAAGGGGTCTGTTGTGAATGTGTGCAAATATCTAGGGGTCTCTTGTGAATGTGTGCAAATATCTAGGGGTCTCTTGTGAATGTGTGCAAATATCTAGGGGTCTGTTGTGAATGTGTGTAAGCATTAAGGGGTCTGTTGTGAATGTGTGCAAATATCTAGGGGTCTGTTGTGAATGTGTGCAGATATTTAGGGGTCTGTTGTGAATGTGTGCAAATATATAGGTATACACTTCTCCATAAACTTCAGCTTTACTTTAGGTGTAAAGATGCAGCTAGCATAGAACAAAAAACTGTATTATGCATGACAAAGAAACTCTTTGTTTTTTGGGGTTTTTTAATCTTCGGATTAAAAATATATATATTTGAAAGTCGCGCCAATTGTGAAATATGAAGCTGAAATATGTTGTCTTTTACCTGCTTGCGGCACAGTGAGAAAGAAAAAAAATCCCTCTTTTTTGCTCCAAAGAAATTTCTTGATATGTCGCTACAAACGCCAAACGATTTTTGATTGTGGTGAAACGTCTAGACACCCGGTAACCTTGCTGCGCACGCAGGAGGTTTAGAATTTCGGAACAAACATCAAGATGGTTTTCTTTTCAAACCAGAAGAGCTCTGATTAATGAATGTTTCTCTTTTGTGTGTTCAGCTGGAATACATCGAGGCGATCCCCCCCCCCCCCCCCCCCCCCCCCCCACCCCCCCCTTTTTTTTTTTCTCTTAAATTCAATTTGATTTTTTTTTTTTTTTTTTTGCATTTTTGCATTTACTCAAATTCGGCTCTGTTTTCTTCCAAACAGAAAAGGCCTAATATAATGCGCGCGCGCGCGCGCTCACACACACACACACACACACACACACACACACACACACACTCACTCACTCACGCTTACACGTGCGCACACACACACACGCACGCACGCACATGCACCCTCCACACACACACACACACACACAAACATACTCACGCACACACACACACACACACACACACACACACACACGCACGCACGCACCTGTTATTTGAGCTATACACTTTCCTCAAACCTGAGTTTAGCAAGTTCAAGGCTTATCTACTACATCCACTCTGACGATAAACTGAAGTCCATGGCATGAGCCCCTGTCACTTTACTCATTTAAAAAGAAGCGGGGGGGGGGGGAGAACACTCAGTGATAAACAAGATAAAATGTACGGAAAGGGGAGGTAACAGCATGGAGGCGTGTGGGTGAGTGCACCATGTCTTCATCAAGTTGAATGGAAACGGACTCTTTTTTTGTTGTTGCTGTTGTTTGTTTGTTTGATGTTGTTGATTTGTTTGGTTGGTTTTTGTTGTTGTTGTTGTTTGGGGGGTGGGAGTTTAATTAAAACTTTAAGCAATCAGAATCTTTATATATATATATACGAACGAACGAACATGTAGGAACTCCACGATCACAATAATCATAATCATAAGCACAATAATTCATAATATATTATGATCATAATCGTGCAGCGTGATTTTCGCTCAGCTGACCTGATAAGAGTTACCATCACAGTACAAAATCTGTACAGACGACCCTTTCTCCCTTCTCCGCCCCCACATCTCCATCCCCCCAGGCCCCTCCCTCCCTCCCTCCATCCCTCCCTCCCTCCCTTCCAAATCTTCTGAAAGCATCAGAACGTGTCGGTTGAATGTCATGAAACAAAACTGTGTCCGAGACAGAAAATCCGACATGAAATAATGCCATTCGCTTTAACTTTTTGGTCTCCATAGGCAGCTATAGTTGATTAATCATGGGTATGTCAAGTGCATATGCTTTAGTAACCTGACAATTGAGCATATAATTTTTCACTGTAGCTTGATGAAGCCTTTTGTACACGAAAGTGTGTCTTCACAAGTGACTGAGAACGTTGATGTTTTTGACTTTTTGCATTCATTATCAGTTGTTTCGCTTGTCAGTTTAACGACTTCTCTTTTACGAAGTCCTTTAAGTAATTTCCTGTAACTGTATTTTGAGGGGTTTTTTGTTGTTGTTTTTTTGTTGTTGTTTTTTGTTCGTTTGTTGTTGTTGTTGTTGTTTGTTTGTTTGTTGGTTGTTTTTTTTTTGGGGGGGGGGTTGTTTGTTTGTTGTTGTTTTTGGTTTTGGTTTTTTTTCCAAATTTCACCCACATTTTTACCCTCATTTCCCCAGTTTCTCCCAACCCTCCATTCATCCACATCTCCCACCCCTTCTAACCGATAATACTCAGATGTATTCATAAATACTTTAACAAAATGTCTTCAATCACCGATATGTGTGACGGGACATTAAACAAAATTCCTCCTGATTAACCAGTGCACTGCCATAGGTAACTTTAAGTCGACATCGAGGGGTCTGGTTAATAGGACCGTTTATCACACTGTAACAATGCACAGCCAGTTTGTCCCCTGACCAAGTTTAACTCAGTACGACCAGTCCTCTCTTCTCCTCTACACAGACCCCTCGGATGTCCAGTGGGTGTCTCAATGACCCAACCTTTAGCTTCCGTCGTCAGAACTGTGGTATTCTTTGTCAACATTCACCTCTTCAGTATAAGAGCCTTCCGCTTGCAATATTTTGATGATGGTAACTGGGGTGAAACGCTGTTAACGTCGTCTCTTTCGCCGTTCGTATGGAGAGAGTTAACTCTTTGGCCGCCATAGGCAGCTATAGTTGA
>NC_134883.1:24314603-24317103 GCF_041734735.1 Babylonia areolata | reverse complement strand
CCCTCTCTGTCTCTTTCTTGTTTCTCCCCCTCTCTTTCTTGTTTCTCTCTCCCCCTCCCCTCTCTGTCTCTTTCTTGTTTGTCCCCCCCTCTCTGTCTCTTTCTTGTTTGTCTCTCCCACCTCTCTGTCTCTTTCTTGTTTCTATCCCACCTCTCTGTCTCTTTCTTGTTTGTCTCCCCCCTCCCCTGTCTCTTTCTTGTTTGTCTCGCCCCCCACCCCCCACCCCCACGCCCCCCCACCCCCACCCCCCACTGTCTCTTTCTTGTTTCTCTCTCCCTCCCCCTCTCTGTCTCTTTCTTGTTTCTCTCTCTCCCCTCTCTGTCTCTTTCTTGTTTCTCTCTCCCCCCCTCTCCGTCTCTTTCTTTTTGTCTTTGCCACCTCTCTGTCTCTTTCTTGTTTGTCTCTCCCCCTCTCTGTCTCTTTCTTGTTTGTCTCTCCCCCTCTCTGTCTCTTTCTTGTTTCTCTCTCCCCCCTCTCTGTCTCTTTCTTGTTTCTCTCCACCACCACCACCCCCTCCTGCTTTTCCCCCCTCTCTGTCTCTTGTTCTCTTTTTTTTCTGTCCTCCTTTCTCTGTCTATTTTTTGTTTTTCTTTATTACTTCTCTGTCCCCTTCTCTTTCTTGTTTCTCTTTATTGTGTGTGTGTGCTCGTACAAGTAAGTGTTCCTCTGTGTGTGTGTGTGTGTGTGTGTGTGTGTGTGTGTGTGTTTGTGTGTTTGTGTGTGTGTGCCGTGGAAGTTGCGATACGTAGCCTAGAAATGAGTGTGTGGAGGAGGGAGGTAGAGGAGGTGCAAGGTAATGTGTGTGTGTATGTGTGTGTGTGTTGGGGCTCATGTACGTTTATGTGTATTTGACTGTGCTTTCATATATGTGAAACTGCATGTTTGGTGCACATCTGTTATGCATATGTGTGTGTATGTGTGAATGTGTGTCTGCATGTTTTACATTTATTTGCTTATTTTTCATCATTGTTGTCTTTTTTATTTATTTGTTTTGTTATTATTATTATTATTATTATTATTATTACTACTACTACTACTACTACTACTACTACTACTATTACTATTATTATTATTATTACCTTTTTAAATATGTCTATATATAATTATTATTTATTTATTTATTTATTTATTTATGTACGCTTATAGTTGACTTCATCAAGTTTTTGCATCTTATACATATTAGTAGTAGTATTTATCTATTATTTATTCACCCCCTTTTTTTTCCTCAAGGCCTGACTAAGCGCGTTATGTTACGCTGCTGGTCAAGCATCTGCTTGGCAGATGTGGTGTAGCGTATGTGAATAATTTTCTCCGAACGCAGTGACGCGCCTCCTTGAGCTACTGAAACTGAAACTGAAACTCTTTCTTGTTATCTCTGTCCCCTCTCTATTTCTTTTTTTCTTTTTTTTTTTAATTGTCCCTCCCTCGGTCTCCTTCTTTTTTTCTACATTCCTTTCTATCTCTTTTTTGTTTCTATGTCTCTTCTGTCTTTCGTATTTCAATAGCCCATCTCGTCTTATTCGTATCTATATCTCTCTGTTCCTTTCTCTGTCCTGTCCATTCATCGTTCTCCTGTCCGTCCTCCTTTGAACAAAATGATTGTAGTGCAAAGAAAAGGGGAAGTCCAAAATACTTCTGGAATGCTGAGACTGAGGTCCTGTTCTCATTATTATTATTATTATTATTATTTATTTATTTATTTATTTATCTTTTTTTTTTCTTTTCTTTTTTTTTTGGGGGGGGTACGCTTATAGCTGACTTCATCAAGTTTTTGCGCCTTATACATATTATTATTAGTAGTAGTAGTTCTTCTTCTTCTTTTTTTCTTCTCAAGGCCTGACTAAGCGCGTTGGGTTACGCTGCTGGTCAGGCATCTGCTTGGCAGATGTGGTGTAGCGTATAATTATGGATTTGTCCGAACGCAGTGACGCGCCTCCTTGAGCTACTGAAACTGAAACTGAAACTGAAATCCTGGCCTGTGTGGGTCAATTTTGTGTCAGTGAGAGCACGGCGCGCAAGCATACTCGACAGGCACAGTCAAGGGATTAGAAAAATACCGTTTTCAAAGCTACAGGTAGACCTACCCCACTGGTTGTGCATAGTTAGGAAGTAGCTGTAGCTATCAGTGTTCGTAATGTGTGTGGGGTATACAATGCATCAATTTGTATTAACTCTTTCCACACGACCAAGCAGACAGGGCAGCAAAAAGGGGAGCAAAAAATCATGCAGATAGTATAAAAGTATATTGCCCATTGTCATACAAGGAAATAAGCAATATACTAGAAAGAGACTTTTATAGGTGCTTGAATTCAAGTCTAAAACCTCGTCAGTTGACTCTCTCAGACTTCGGTCCGATTCACAGACCAATTCTGAGCTTAGCTCTCAGACTATTATCAAATTCATTACGGACCAAGTATTCTTCTGATGTCAAGTGTATATGCTTTAATAACCTGACAATTGAGCATATAATTTTTCACTGTAGCTTGATGAAGCCTTTTGT
>NC_134883.1:24262103-24309603 GCF_041734735.1 Babylonia areolata | reverse complement strand
AGTTTCAGTTTCAGTTTCAGTAGCTCAAGGAGGCGTCACTGCGTTCGGACAAATCCATATACGCTACACCACATCTGCCAAGCAGATGCCTGACCAGCAGCGTAACCCAACGCGCTTAGTCAGGCCTTGAGAGAGAAAGAAAAAGGTGAATAAATAATAGATAAGCTTACATAAATAAATAAATAAATAATAATTATGATATAAAAAGGTAGTAGTAATGATAATAATAATAAAATAATAATAATAATAAGTAAATAAATAAATAAATAAGTAAATAAGGCAAAGACAAGACAATGGAAGAAGAAGAAGAAAACAATGGTTAGTAAAATGATAATGGTAATGACTATGGTGGTGATGATCGGATTCACGTTGTCCCAGATTTAGAAAAGTATTTCTATTCTTCCTTGGACAAAAAGAAAACAACTATGCACATACACCTGATCACGTTCAGAGAAAAAGCATAGCTCATTAGTACTTTAAAAAAGATGTGTTCCTTTCTTTTCGTTTATTTATTTATAGTCTGTTCATCTACGATGATGATATTAGACTGAGAATAAATGATATTATTATGATTATTATTAGTAGTAGTATTTCTATCATGATGATGATTGTTATTATTAATTCCTTTCTGCTCTTCAGCCGATGACAACTTTTCTTGTTGTTGTTGTTGTTACTAAATCTATATACATTTCATAGCTTAGGTATCAGGAGATAGGGCCAAAGATAAAAGGGTGAACTGAATTACACAACAACTTCTATCAGCTGGAAAAGGATGCATTCGAGTTTTACAATGCGCAGTGAAATTCAAGCGTTTAAGCCAAACGAACAGATTTTGTTGGACAATGAATGTAGATTATTTGTTGTTGTTGTTTTGTTTGTGTGAATCAGTGTGAATGTGTGCGTGTGTATGTGTGTGAATGTGTGCGTGTGAACGTGTGTGTGTGTGTGTGTGTGTGTGTGTGTGCCTCAAGTCTTGAGTGTGTGTGTGTGTATATATATATATATTCTATAGATATATTCTTTTTAAACATATCCGTATGCACGTGCTTTTGTATGTGCGCGCTCGCATACCTGAATGCTGACTTGAATAAATATTATTTGTGTATATCAATGTATATATCAGTTTATATTTCTGTTTGAGTACGCCAGCAAGCGCACGTGTGTATGTATGTGTGTGCGTGCGTGCGTGCGTGAAGTTTGTGTAGAAATGCTATGCGACGTAAACAAACAAACAAACAAAAAATATTGGCGGTAGTGTGTGTGTGTGTGTGTGTGTGTGTGTGTGTGTGTGTGTGTGTGTGTGTGTGTTTTAATTCATTTAATGTCTATCCACATTAAGTGATATTAGACCAAAAAAAAAGGGGGGGGATGGCGGGGGGAGGAAGGAAGGAAAGGGTAAGGGGAAAAAATCACAACATTTACAACAATCTGGCTAGAACAATAACTTCCAAACTTAAAAAAAAAAAGGATAAATCGTTTTAACAACCCAACTGGACTATCCAACAAAGATTTGAAACAGTGCAATATTAGCAGTGACAAGTCCAAGATATATACACGAAAAAAAAAAGTTATAACAGCAAACCAGCTGGACTATTTAACAACGATTTAAAGAAACTGAACAATAAAAGTGGTGAGTCCAATATTTCTTGCATCGGAAAAAATGCTAGTACAGGTATATGACATTTTAACATGTCGCAAGTAAATACATGATCATTTGTTATAGGATTACCACATATTCAGGAAACACTTTTTATGTATTTTGTCTTGAAACAGTTCAGTTTCCATCGGCAGATCAATGATGCAAACTGCCTTTTACTGTAAATGTGTTGTTCATGTTTACCAACAATTCCATAAATACGAGGGTCATTCAATAAATAAGGTGAATTTTTCGGTATAAGGACTTCTAATACAGATAGAAGCTTACTTTTTTTCTTTTTCTTTTTTTTTTTCAACGTAGTCTCCCAGCACTGTCACACACTTTTCCCATCTGTGCACAAGCTTCCGTATTCCCTCAGCGTAAAAATCTTTGGACTGATGTCTCAGCCAGTCGCTCACAACACTTTTGACTTCATCGTCACTTTCAAAGTTCGTGCCTCTCGTGAACGCTTTCAAGGGACCAAACAGGTGAAAGTCTGAAGGGGCAAGGTCTGGGCTGTAAGGGGGATGAGGGAGCAGTTCCCAGCCCAGCTCGTTGATGGTCTGCACCGTTCGGGCTGCTGTGTGAGGCCTTGCGTTGTCATGATGCAAGATGACTCCTTCTGACTGATGACCCCTGCGTTTGTTCTTTATGTCTTTCTTGACCTGCCTCAGCAGTTCACAGTAGTTGGCACTGTTCACAGTGCTTCCTTTCTCAAGGAATGAAATGGTGATTGGGCCTTGCATATCCCAAAAAACGGTGAGCATCACCTTCCTCGTGGACCGCTGGGACTTGAACTGCTTCTTCACTGGAGAGCCTACGTGCTTCCACTCCATGGACTGCCGTTTGGACTCAGGCTCATAGTGCCAAACCCATGTCTCGTCACATGTGACCACCTTCTTCAGAAACTCATCACCATCCTTCTCATAGCGGCAGAGACACTGCTGGGACAACTCGACCCTCCTCTGTTTGTGCTCTGGAGTAAGCATCTTTGGCACCCACCGGCAGCTGACCTTCGAGTAGCCAAGGTCATCATGGACAATTTTGTGTGCTGTCCCAACAGATAAGCTCAAAGTCCTTGCAATGTCATCCACTGTCACCCTTCTGTCAGACTGAATGAGGTCATTGACTGATTCGATCACCTCAGGAGACCTCACTTCTGTAGGCCTTCCAGGCCTGTCTTCATCCTCAGCACTGCTCCGTGCTTCTTTAAACAATTTAGCCCACTTGTAGACATTTTTTCGGCTGAAACATGTGGCACCATACACAGTTGACATTCTCCTATGAATTTCAACTGGTTTGCACCCTTCAGCAACCAAAAACTTGATAACTGACCGCTGTTCAATCCTGGAGCATGCTTCTTGGTCGGCCATCTTTGTTAATCGCCAAAACTCTCAAAGTTTTTTTTAATCTGCAAAAATAAATTAAATCCACGTGAAAAAGAAGTAAAACAAAAAAAAAATATAAAAAAGTAAGCTTCTATCTGTATTAGAAGTCCTTATACCGAAAAATTCACCTTATTTATTGAATGACCCTCGTATTACTTATTTCTTCGTATAAGTTGGAACGGCCCATTTTCCTTTCTTCTGACTGAAAGTATGATCGCTGGATTTGTTCTACTATACTATAACATTCCTGCAATGAAAATGGAAGAGATAAATATGTTGACTCAGCTGATTCCTTTGCTCCTTTTTTTCACCAAGAGATCAACCTTCTCATTATAAAGAAGGCCATAATGCGAAGGAATCCAGATAAATGTAGTACTAGTACCCCTCATTGAGAGTAAATGAATTAGATGTTTAATTTCAATAATAATTTCAGATCTAACTTTGGAGTGTAAAGACTTGATAGCGTTAATGACTGACTTAGAGTCAACACAAAAAGCAATCTGGAATTTTTTTTTTTTTTTTTTTTTTTTTTTGGCAAATCGAGTAAGAAGTACAATGCTATAAGTACTGCAGCTAGCTCCGCGGTAAAGATTGACTTATTTTTTCCCACGTTATAATTTTTTTCTGCGTTTAGTTCAGGTGTGATATATACGGCACCTGCATTATTGTTTAACACAGAACCATCTGTATAAACCATCAGGTGGTTTGGATATTGATCACATAAGTGGATTCGGGCATAAGATGACAGTAAATTTATGTTTTCAGTCTTTGTTACATTCGTATAATCAATATCAAACTGGGCTCTCTTGAGTTCCCAGGGTGGGATAGGAGATAAAACGGACTGTTTGGCTACATTATGCTTCAGATTTAGATCAGAGCTTGTTATAGTAGTAGATGTATATGTACTTATGGTCATATGGGAGGCTATGGTCCTAGCTCTTTTTAGAAAGTCAGTATCGGACTTAAGATTCAGTTCAGGTTTCAAATCATTTTCTGCTCTATAGCTTCTCAAGACGAATTTGGTGCATTGAAGGTTCCTGTGTTCTTCAAGAGGTAGTACCCCAGCCGCACTATACGTTTTAATACATGACGCATGAACTGGTATACCAAGAGCAAGTTTATATCCTTTGCAGTGTATGCTTTGGAGTTTCTTCAATAAATATTTTGGGGCACTGAAAAATACTTCTTGGGCATAAGTTCATTTTGATCGAAGAAGCGATGTAGATAGGCGCAAAATGTTAATCTGTCTTGTCCCCAAGATTGCTTACTTATAACTTTTAAGAAGTTTAACGTTTTTCTTGCTTTTGTTAAAAGTGTGTGTGTGTGTGTGTGTGTGTGTGTGTGTGTGTGTGTGTGTGTGTGTGTGTGTGTGTGTGTGTGTGTGTGCCGGTGTGTGTGTGTGTGTGCGGTCGCGCGCCTTGTTCCAACCTACCCCTATCTCCCCACCTCGCCACCCTCCCATTAACTAATTCAATTGTGATGATGCCACATTCATCGACAATATCCGAAACAGGAGTTTTTCGAAATCTGACGGGATTAAGGTAATGCGGTGGTAATGGTTTAAAATAAATAAATAATTGGATAAATAGATAGATAAATAAATAAAGACTTACTTTTGCGGGAAAACGAAGAGCGCTACTTTGTGAGTAAGCGACTCGATTAATGCATTTTATTCACTTCCAGACTCTGCAGGGTGTGGGTCCGTGAGGGTGTGGGTTCGAATCCCGCTCTCGCCCTTTCTCCTACGTTTGACTGGAAAATCAAACTGAGCGTCTAGTCTTTCGGATGAGACGATAAACCGAGGTCCCGTGTGCAGCACGCACTTGGCGCACTGAAAAAGAACCCATGGCAACGAGAGTGTTGTCCTCTGGCGAAATTACGTAAAATGAAATCCACTTTCATAGGTACACAAATATGTAAGCATGCACTCAAGGCCTGACTAAGCGCGTTGGGTTATGCTGCTGGTCAGGCATCTGCTCAACAGATGTGGTGTAGCGTGTATGGATTTGTCCGAACGCAGTGACGCCTCCTTGAGAAAGTGAAACTGAAACTGAAACAGACTCTGCAAGCGTCAAGAACATACAGCACAGTTTTCTGGGTATCAGCTTTAAGTGGTAGATTCCCCTAAACCGCAACACTATCATTTACTGAGGAATGGGTTGGGTGGTTTTTTTTGTGTGTGTGGGGGGGGGGGGGGGGGGGCGGTGTTGTTGTTGTTGTTTTTGTCGTTGTTGTTGTATTTTTTATTTTTGTTTGGTTGAATTTTGTTGTTGTTGTTGGTGGTGGTGGTGGTGGGGTTTTTTTGGGGTTTTTTTTTTCCTGCTGAGTATTTAGCTTGAGCTCTGGAATTATCCAGCTATTTTCCCGTGCTTTCTAATGCATTGTTTAAAGTGGCACGCTGAATTTAGTTTGGCTCAAGGGGAATGGTAGTTTATCGTTTAGCTAGGTTCGGTCTATACCGATGAAAACGGCTTTGGAACGAACGTGTGAGGACTGGGCCGCATTTCTGTTCTTAATAATTATGTAACCATTTCTGTAGGTTTTTGGGTGTGGTTTTTTTTTGTTTTTTTTATCTGTTCGCATGTATACAGACGAACAGAAGAATTAGCCGGGTTTTTTTTTTTTTTTTTTGGGGGGGGGGATTTTGGGGTTTTTTTTGTTGTTGTTGATGTTGTTTTTAGGGTTGGGGTGGTTGTTGTTGTTGGTGGTGGTTTTGTTGTTGTTCAGTGTTGTTGCTGTTGTCTCGTGTGCTCTAGAATTCAACGATGCGTTCTGGGATCATAGCAACCAGTACCAGTCTGGATCTGTACTTTAACTTAAATCTGCGCAGAGGTCAGTCATATGGGCAGAACAGGGGAAAAAAACAAACAAACAAGGCTCTCATGAGTTCTTCTTCATTCAATCAAGGGAGGTACTTTGGAGCCACACTTACAATTTCACACACACACGCGCGCGCGCGCGCCCACCCCCCTTCCCCCAGATACACATACACAGGCACAGACACACATACACAGAAAGAGAGAGAGGGGGGAGGGAGAGAGAGAGAGAGAGAGAGAGAGAGAGAGAGAGAGAAGTGAGGAAGAGGCGTGCATCCACTCAAACAAGAAACATGAGGCAGGTACTCAAGGGAAGCAAGGGAGAAAAGCCATAGTTTATTTAATGTTTAATTCATGTACAGTTGCTTCCCTTAGTCTATAACTCGCAAAAGAGAACAAGTGTTTTTAGACTGTTGGTTAATAAAGTTTGTTTTTCTTCAAACAAACAAACAACAACAACAACACACACGCGCGCGCGCGCTCAGACACACACACACACTCTCTCTCTCTCTCTCTCTCTCTCTCTCTCTTAGAGAGAGAGAGATATATATATACACATATATACATACATGAAGATATATAATTGCCAGGGGGAAGGTGTGTGTGTGTGTGTGTGTGTGTGTGTGTGTGTGTGTGTGAAAGAGAGAGAGAGAGAGAGATTACCTAAGAAATGTTCTCCAGGCCTGTCAGTTGTGTTTTTAGCTATGGTGTCTGTAAAAAAAGATAAAAATTTAAATAAATAAATAAAAATCCAGTCAAAACTGCAAAAGAACAAAATCACCTCCACCCCAACCCTCACACCCACTCCGATGCGGGCGAGTATGCTGCGATTGTGGGTATCTTGAACACAGCTATATGCTTCGAGTTTGGGTATCTTGAGCACAGCCATATGCTGTTTATATTGGTAGCATCGGTACCACTACATGCTGCGTGTGTGAGTAACTTGAGCGCAGCTATGTGCTGCAGGTGTTAGTATCTTTCTGACCACAGCTATGTGCTGCCTGTGTGTAGCTATGCGCACTGCTTCGTGCTGCGTGTGTAGGTACCTTGACCACCGCTCACTCTATGTGTGTGTGTGTGTGTGTGTGTGTGTGTGTGTGTGTGTGTGTGTGTGTGTGTGTGTGTGTGTGTGTGTGTGTGTGTGTGTGTGTGTGTGTGTGTGTGTGTGTGTGTGGACCAAAGTTCGGTTCAGTTCAGTTATTGTGGCAGCTTACATTCCTTTCTGTCCAGGTGAATGTTGTGCCACCGGGTAAAATTGGAAACGGAGGGGATGTGTACACATGTGTGGATGGGTGCGTGGCAGCGCATTCGTGTGTATGTGTGCGAGAGTGCGTGTGTATGTGTGTGTGTGTGTGTGTGTGTGTGTGTGTGTGTGTGTGTGTGTGTGTGTGTGTGTGTGTGTGTGTGTGTGTGTGTGTGTGTGTGTGTGTGTGCAGTTCGTTAGAACTGAGGATTTTTGCCGGGACCAACCTTTTTGCTTCGTTATTTCTGGCATTAAGTTCGTCTCATCCGACTTCATTATCAACTGTATTTTAAATCTTGCAACATGTGTGTAGAGGCCTATGTTTTCAGACTGCTCCATGTGTGAACAGACGTTTGAGTACCTTTTCATGTGACAGTTATTGAGTCTCACTTTCACACCACGCACACATGCGCGCGCGCACGCACGCACGCACGCCGGCACACATACAGTCCGCGCGAAAAACAAAAATCGAAAAAAAAAATAACCCATGAAGGTACATGGAAACGCCATCCAAGCGTGAGAAAGAGGAGAGAGAGAGAGAGAGAGAGAGAGAGAGAGAGACAGACAGACAGACAGACAGACAGACAGACAGACAGACAGACAGACAGACAGAAACTGTAAACATCACATTGTTGAAACCTGAATAGTTTTGTTGTTATATGTATGTGTGTGTACACACACACACACACACACACACACACACACACACACACACACACACACACACACACACACACACACATGGGAAGAAGAATGTAACATTCAAAACGATACAAAATTACTCAACAGCATCACGAGCAACTGAAAAAGAAAGAAAGACGAAACGAATAAAAGAAATAAATAAATAAATAAACTGAGACAAGTATGTTTGTTTGTTTGTGTTGATGAAAACAAAGTTGGATGTGACATGAGGAGGAATTTTGTTTAATGTCCCGTCACACATATCGGTGATTGAAGACATTTTGTTAAAGTATTTATGAACACATTTGAGTATTATCGGTTATAGGGGTTGGGAGATGTGAATGAATGGACGGTTGGGTTAAAGGACTTCGTAAAAGAGAAGTCGTTAAACTGACAAGCGAAACAACTGATAATGAATGCAAAAAGTCAAAAACATCAACCTTCTCAGTCACTTGTGAAGACACTTTCGTGTACTTAAAGCTTCATCAAGCTACAGTCAAAAATTGTTTGCTTAATTGTCATGTGACATGAATGTGACAGTACTTACGTGCAATAAAAACCTTTGGTTTGCGGATGTCTCGTGGATTGACTGATTTACGGACTCGGTGGCAATGTATGACAGTCAGTCATGTTCCACTATGACCATTAGAACAGTAGAGGAGGTAACTGCTGTCCCGAGTATCTGGGCTAGAATTTGATTATAGTGGAGGGTGTCTTGCCCAAGTTACACTCTCTCCCACTCTCTCGGCCAAGAGGGTTTTAGGACAGTCGGTGTTGAGGATGGTTCCTAAACGGGCTGACGAGCCCCAAAGGCTGCAGCATTAAGAGCCGGTGCATTTTTGCCTTCCGGTTTGAGAGTCATAGTCCATCACAAAAGACTAAGCTGTAAATGATTTCCTATTGCAATGGAGAAACCATTGATAATACAGGTCTCCCTTTGCTGTTGTCCCAACTGTAAACTTGTGTCTGTGATATGAGCTGAGTCTTGGGCCTGATGGCCTGTCTTATCACTGGGGTTTTTTTTAAGACTGAAAACTTCTTAAGATTGGTGTCTGGACCCTACCGGCTCTCCTCTTGTTGATCACACTTTTCTGGGATCACCTGTGCTGCTTAAAATCCTGCCATAATCCTCTGTGTGTGTGTGTGTGTGTGTGTGCGTGCGTGTGTGTGGGGGGGGGGATGTGCGTGTGTGTGTGTGTGTGTGTGTGTGTGTGTGTGTGCGTGTGTGTGTGTGTGTGTCGGGGGGGGGGGAGGAGGGGTGTGCGTGCGTGTGTGTGTGTGTGTGTGTGTGTGTGTGCGTGTGTGTGTGTGTGTGTGTGTGTGTGTGTGTGTGTGTGTGTGTGTGTGTGTGTGTGTGTGTGTGTGTGTGTGTGTGTGTGTGTTGAACTGTTCCTTTTTTTCACTGTTCCTTTTTTTTAGACACAGGCGTGTGATTATACAGACTTTCGAACAACACAGTAAATAACACACAATACATGTAGAAACAACAATACAGCTACGTTGAAATACCATCACGATGTCCATCTCTTGTCGCCGTGTTGTAGTTTGCGTGCCCCACTGGTGACCCAGAGTGACCCAGAGAGCGAAGCTAGCGGGAGCGTAAGCTCCTGGTAGGGCCATCCAAGCTGGAAAGGTCAAAGGATATAGGCTAGACTAATTTGGACTACCACCTCACCCAGAAGTAAAATGGGTTTGCATACGGCCTATACAGAATAAGCCGAGAGTTACAGAAGCATCAACGACACTTCGAAACCAACATGACCTGGGAGAGAAATGGCCCCCATATGGAAGGCTTATGATGTAGTGCAGTGAAAGCTGTAAGGCCGACTCCCCTTCTAACTCCCAGGAGAACCACCAAAATTGCTCCGTGGAATATCAGGACTATGTAGGAAACAGGGAGGACCGTCCACGTAGCACAGGAGATGAGAAATTACAACATCTCTCTCCTGGGATTGAGCCTGTGAGATAAGGTGGCTACAGGCGTGCCAGCTGACTAACATCTGGGGAGATGGTGCTCTACTCTGGTACTGGCACCGGAGGCACAACGCTCTCTGATTGGTTGGGAACCTGTGAGCTCGCGAATCATCACCGCCAAGTTCGCCACAAAGAACAACGTTAAACTGAGCATCATCCAGTGCTACGCTCCGACCAATGATGACGAGGAAGAGAAGAAAGAAGATTCCTACGACCTTCTGCAGTCTGTGTTAGACAGACGTGGGGTAAAGAACATCACTGTTCTCATGGGCGACTTCAACGCCAAGATAGGAGCCGACACCACAGGTTGTGAAGATGTCATGGGCATACAGGGATTGTGGCAGATGAATGAAAATGGAGAAAGATTTGCAGACATGTGCTCCCTTAATCAACTCGTAATAGGAGGCAGCATCTATCCCCAACAAACGAAATAACGAGGCCACGTGGAGATCTCCTGATCACGTTACAGGTAACCAGATAGACCACATAATTATGTATCAGCCGGAAGTTCAGGAGGTCATGGCAAGATGTGAGAGTACAGAGAAGAGCAGATGCAGCGTTACACCACCACCTCCTGCTGATGACCGCGAAATTATGTCTGAAGAAACACACCACAACCACTAACATTAGAACCTGTTACAACGTTAGACTTCTCAGCAATAAAGACGTAGGGAGCAGTTACCAGATCAGCCTTACAGGTACAGATACCAGCTACGTCGGGAGCTATAGGAAGACTCCGAGGCAGATATTTAGACTCAGTGGCAACACTCAGAGAAGCTGTGGCATGACACCTGTGAAGAGATACTGGGAAAAACGAAGGCACAGCACAAGGAATGGGTCTCTGCTGACACTGACGCTCTCCAGAAACTGCAAGAAAGGAAAAAGAAGAGAAGCTGAATATAAGCGAAGCAGGAGTAGTAATAGCAAGGGCACAGGAAGACTACACCCAAGCCAACAAAGAGGTGCAGAAGAGCACCAAGAAGGATAAAAAGGATCACATCGACAACTTGGCCAAACAAGCAGAAACAGCAGCAGGGCAGGGCAACGTGAAAGATCTATGCATGCTGACCAAGAAGCTAGCAGGTAAATTCCAACAGTCAGAAAAGCTAGTAAACGACAAGCAGGGAAACCCACTCGCTACAACGGAAGACCAATTGAGAAGATGGGCTGAACACTTTAGGGAAGTACTAAACCGACTTGCTCCAAATGAACCACCAGACATTCCACCAGCACAGACAGTACTACCAATCAACTGCGACAAACGTAGCAAAACAGAAATCAAGAAAGTTATCCTGACACTGAAGAACGGAAAAGCAATAGGACCAGATGGAATTGCAGCAGATGCAATCAAGGCCGAATTGAAGACTGCCGTAGACATACTCCACAGCATCAAGATCTTGGAGGATGGGCAAATTCCAGAATGATAGAAAGAGGGAGTCCTTGTCAAGCTACCAAAGTAGGGAAACCTCGCCAACTGTGATAACTGTAGAGGAATCATGCCCCTCTCTGTACCTGGTCAAGATCTGAATGGAATCCTACTGGAGAGAATGAAACTGAAGCAGCAGTAGACCCAGTGCTCCGAGATCAGCAGGCAGGCTTCAGATTGTCACCATGCGCATCACTGTCGAGCTGTCGCTGGAATGGAACTTTACCCTGTATATGAACTTCGTAGATTATGAGAAAGCATTCGACAGTGGCAAGTGGATAGAGAGATCCTGTGGAAAATTGCTGAGACACTATGGATTCCTGGAGAAGATCATCACCCTGATCCAAAATACTTACCAAGGGATGTGGTGCAAGGATTTACACATACGTAAGATGTCAGAGAGTTTTGAGGTCAAGACTGGAGTCCAGCAGGGATGTCTCCTATCGCCCTTCTGGTTCCTCCTGGTCATGCACTGGATCATGAAGACCACTACAACAGGAAGGAACAACGGAATACAATAGACTCTCTGGACACAACTGGATAATCTCGACTTTGCTGATGATTTGGCACTCCTTTCCCACAACCACAGCCTGACAGGACAAAACAAGCTGGAAACCACATCCCGTGGGGTGGGGGTTAAACACAAGCAACAAGAAAACTAATCTGATGAAGATCAACACATCTGCCAACAACCCAGGTGGTGAGCGGTACATGAAGTTGACTTCAATGCAGAATTTTATTTGGTTGTTGTTGTCTTCAGTTTAACGTCTTTCCACTTGAAGTGATATTAGACCCCCAAAAATGAATAAATAAATAAATAAGAAATAAAAATCAATAAATCAATAAAATAAAATAAAATAAATAAATAAATAAATACTTTTATTTGGCGTACATCTTGACATTATGGTGTTGGTGGTTTGGTTTGATAGCGCTGTACTAGTGAAGAAAGCACGACCGAAATTAACGGTGAGAGTTAGCGCGATCCGGTCTGAGGAGATCACACGCAGTAATTCTAATTCTCCCATCTTTGTGTGTGTGCGTGTGTGTGGGGGTGTGGGGGGGGGGGGGGAAGCAGGAGGGTGGGAGGTGGAGATATGATTGAATGAGTGTAGTTAGAGACTAAGAGACGGAGTACTCTCTCTCTCTCTCTCTCTCTCTCTCTCTCTCTCTCTCTCTCTCTCTCTCTCTCTCTCTCTGTGTGTGTGTGTGTGTGTGTGTGTGTGTGTGTGTGTGTGTGTGTTTCATTATATTTCACTGTACATTATTGTGCCTTTCTAACTGTATTTTAAAGTGTATGCTTTTTCATTCGTAACTTCAGTACTCGGCAGTTTTACTCAGTCTTCATTTTAATGTCAGCACAGTGTCGAACTGCTAATTTCTGTACATTGTTATCGACAATAAACCAGTCACAATGACTTGATATCACAAGTTGAACACACACACACACACACACACACACACACACACACACACACACACACACAATATCTCTCTCTTTCTCTCTCCCTCTCTCTCTCTCTCTGTATATATATATATTTAAAAACAAACTTCTAACGTATGGCGTCAACGCCCAGCCAGTACTTTTTGTTTTCAGAATGATTCGGCCACTTGTACATTATTTTAGTAAAAAGACGAGGAAATTCGTCACCATGATTGTGAGAACGGGTTTGTTGTGAACATCAACAGGGGAATGAAATCCGGAACTTTCGCTTTGCCTTCAAACGTGAATCGCAACCTGCTTTTAGATAAAGCCTTGACATGACACACCATTCAGCTGCATATGCCCGAATAAGAGCTATCTTTTCAAGGTCAGCTGACAGAGGAAACTGGGTTATCAATGTTTGCTGAGGCCGACTTGAGCAGTGGAGAGGAAAGCACGGAGATGGAGAACATTTCAGAAACCACTCGACTCGTGTCGGGGAAGGACGCGAAAGAACTTTCTCCCGACCGTGCAGCGAGGTCTCCGTCTCCCTCAACGCCCCATCACCGAAATATGACTCGCACAGATGGATCACACGTCAACAGAGGCTTGGAACTTGATCGCTGCACTGATAGTGATAGTGACAGCGCCAGTTGGAGACAGAATGGCGAAGACAAGCGAAGCACCACGCCCGGCGGATCCCAACCGAAAACAACAGCCTACGTTGTTTTACTGGCAGCATTTGCAGCCATCGGTGGGTTTTTATTTGGTTATGACACCGGGGTGGTCTCTGGTGCTATGCTGTTGCTCAAAGATGAATTCTCTCTGTCATCGTTGGAACAAGAAATGGTGGTGAGTGTGACAATCGGTGCAGCGTTTGTGGCAGCTCTGTTTGGTGGGTTCATGAGTGATCAGTTTGGGAGGAAGATCTGCACGATTTCTGCCAGCATTGTGTTCACGGCAGGAGCTGTGGTGCTAGGGGTGGCCCAGAATGTTGTCATGCTGATTGTGGGACGGCTGACTCTGGGACTGGGAATCGGTAAGTAATCATTACAGTTTTTTACACTCTCATTGTTGTACTTCACATACTGATGTGTGTTTAAAAACAAGAACAAAATGAAAAACAAAAAGCATGCTTGCAATTTTTGAAAAAAAAATTATGTAAAACAGAAATTGAACTAGTAATTTAAACAAATTTCATGAATTGTTAGTTTGAAGTTTTTACACAGTGTTCACACACACACACACACACACACACACACACACACACACACACAAATACACACACACACACACACACACACACACACACAAAATGCGCACACAGGCACGCACACACGTGAGGCACGCATATCATTAAAACTAAAGGGTATACTTCTAGCCACAAACACAAAAGTTGACAGGGGAGTACTTCACAGGAATCCATGCCATCAAACCCATTCATCTGTTGGGAGTTTACAGTCTTGGCAGGCTTCCCTGTCATACAGTTGATGCAGAAAATGCAGAATCTATTCTGAAATAGAACAGTTTTTCCTCCACATTGACATGTGTGGACAACATTGACATGTATACATGTGTGGACACAGCCAGGAATAATGTAGAAGTTTGTTCCTTTTGCTTGTTCTTGATGCATTAGGAATATGAAAACCATTTGAATGAAAAGAATTTTGACTCCCAAGCAGTGTTCGCGTGCATAGTTCAATGGGTTGATAATTCTTAATGAGACCAAGGTTTACACACATAAGGATACAAGACTCAAAGTCAAAGTCAAACCTCATGGAGATGTCACTGTAATCATGGAGTCATCAAACAAAATAAGGATTACAAATTACAGTATAAATTGGACCAGTTGTACTTTTTAAACATTACTTCTCTTGTTCACAGTGAGCTTTTCTAACTGCAAAGTGGCAAAACAGAGAGAGAGAGAGAGCAGAGTGCATGGAGACAGAGAGAGAGGCCTGGGAGAGTGAGAAATGGGAGATGCAGTCCTTCTGACCTTACCACGCTCATCTAGGATTTACATCACAAGAAAACAAAACATTGAACACTTCAGTGAGAATCCAGCATTTCTGATCTTTCCACAATACACATCAAATCCCAACACAGTCAGTCATAAAACGCTTGTTTGAAACAATGAAAGTGAAACTTTTATTACTGCAGTTATCAGTTTAGGCCCTGAAGTGTGGTTGCAAACAATCTGAAGTGGTGACCAAGCCTGTTGATAAGGAAATTTTTTTTTTTCATGTTGAATTTAAAACTGAACATCTGTTCTGGGGCCCAGATTAGTATTTCCGTATAGTATACATGTCTGTGAAGCTGAATGCTGCTTTGTAAAATATTTAGATCTGCATCTCCCATCCCCTCAGTGTTTGTGTAAGAGAGAGAGGGAGAGAGAGAGAAAGAGATTGTGTGTGTACATGTATATATATATATATATACATATATACACACACACACACACACACACACACACACACATATATATATATATATAAGTATATATAAGTATGTATATCACTATATGTATATAAGTATGTGTGTATATATATATATATATATATATATATATATATATATATATATATATATACACATGAAATGTGTGCATGCACTGTGTAATTTTCATTTCATGTTTACTTGTTTATTTATGTACTTGTGTATGATAACTGTTGATTTCAAATAAATTTAGTCATTCATTCTTTCTATTATGTCAATAGATCGAAGACGTCATTCATTTGAAGTTAATTCATTCACTCATTTATTTTAGGAAGACAGCTTGTATTTTCACCTTCTTGCACAGACTGTCATGCAGAAGCTGCCAAGGCCAACCTACTGAAGACTACAGAAACATGATAAAAGTACTGTTTAACCATAGAATTTGCTGAAGACTGGGGGAAACAACTGATGACAAAATGGGGGATGTCATAAAAGAAAACTGGGAATGTTATCAGTTATAATACTTATAGATAGTCCACACTCTGCTAATTATTATTATACACCAGATGCAAAGACCAATCTGTTAAGATTGTTACTTACAATGGGATGGTCTCTTCAGTTAAACAGTCTATGAAGACACCAGAATTACAGTTTAAATCATTACTTTACTAACTGATGGTCAAAGGGAGTTAGTGCATTGAAAACAGTGTGTGCAAACAGAGGTGAAAAATAAACGTCATCATTTTTTTTACACCAGAATGAGAAACTGTGCGCACACATTCCCCTGGAAAGTGTTCCTTGTCATGATTAATGGAAATGAACATTAGAATGTGTCAACAGGTTTTATGAACAGAATCATGTTAATGTTTAGATATGTATATAGTATATACTATATATGATATATTTTGTAGGCTGTATATAGTATATATGTCATTGATATATTTTGTACGCTCTCTAATTGCAATGGGTTTATGAATACAGACATCTGCTTAGTTATAATGTTCTGTAGAGAAGTAAAACTCACATGAATAGCTGTGGTGCAAGTGTAACCATGTATTATTTAAAAACTCAAGTTTTTTTTTTTTTCAGGAGGGGAGAAGGGGAGGGGGGGATGCAAACAACAGTGATACCAAAAAAAAACATGATGTCTTGAGTCAACAGGTTCCTATTATAATAGTATTAATGATAATTGATATGGATCATTTCACAATGCTTTTTGAAGGCCAACTTCAGATTAAAAGCGTGGATTACACATTACCTGTGATTTCTCATACATGTCTGCAGTTCCAAAACGTACAGTAGGTCATTTCATCATTATAGATAGAACAACAACAACAAAACAGCTGCAACAACAACAAGAAAACATTATAAACATTTGTGGCTGGAATTGATATGTCAGTTCATCTTCCAGTATGACATCTTTTTTTTCTTTTTATTGTAACTTCAGTTTGTGCAACAGATGGTGCAAAGTAAAAAGATGATAGATACTCTATTAATTGCACTGGCACTCTCACTTAATTTTGAATTATTGGGTAATTGACACTAGTTTCGAATTCAAAAGGTCAGTTTTGGCAGGGAGACTTTAAACTGAAGAGATGGTTAATACTGAACGTAGGTCTTGGGGTGAGCAGTCATCCGGCATTAAAATGGATACATATATATATATATGCATAGTCTTTGTACCACAGATATTGAGATTGTGTAAATCTGAGTATGACTCAGCCACACACATGCACACACGCACATGTGTGTGTGTGTGTGTGTGTGTGTGTGTGATTTTCGATTTATGTTCGTATCTTGTTATGTACTATCCCCCCCCCCCCCCCAATATTCCTTGTGACACTGGTACACTTGGTAATAAAGACATATTCTATTCTATTCTATTCTGTTATATACGCACCTGCAGAATCATTCAGTCTAAAAACACCTCATAAGAAGGGAGAGCATGATCATCACAATCAACACACAATACACCCAAAATCAACATGAAAAGCATTTCAATTTTTGACTCACTTGTGTAAACAAAGTGAGTCTATGTTTTAACCCAGTGTTCGGTTGTGTGTGTCTGTGTGTCTGTGGTAAACTTTAACATTGACATTTTCTCTGCAAATACTTTGTCAGTTGACACCAAATTTGGCATAAAAATAGGAAAAATTCAGTTCTTTCCAGTCATCTTGTTTAAAACAATATTGCACCTCTGGGATGGGCACAAAAAAATGAAAAAAAGAAGCCTAATTATATGCAAACTGCATTTACTGTTATATTTATATTTTTTGTATTCTCTGAACTTGGCACTTTGACCTCTTATTCTGACTCAACAACAAGAGGAGTCATTATTATCATTTTTTGTTCAAACAGGAACTTCTTTTGCTAAGCATGGAATTTTTATTTATTTTGCAAACGTTTTGGTGCAGATAGTAATGAAGAGAAATTACTCTGTAATTAAAGCTAGAGGACTTAATTTATCACAAGTGAGTCTTGAAGGCCTTGCCTCTCTTGTTACATTTTGAAATAACAGCAAAGCATCAATATTTTTCTTTAAAAAAAAAAAAAAAAAAAAAGTTCACGTTACAATTTCCTTCTGTGTGTGTGTGTGCGCGCGCGCTTTGACAGGTATTGCATCAATGACCGTCCCAGTGTATATTGCGGAAGTGGCACCCCCTCATTTACGCGGACGACTGCTGACGATCAATGTGTTGTTCATCACCGGGGGCCAGTTTGTCGCCAGTCTTCTGGATGGGGCTTTCAGCTACCTGAAGAAGGATGGCTGGAGGTAAAGTAACTAGTATACTGCTATGAGTATGACATTTTTGGTGTGTAAATTTGTAATTATAATAGTAACCAACAAAAAAAAATTTAAAAAAAGGTTAGATTATGATGAAGTTGTGGAAATATTATTGAGGTCAGGAATGGAAAAAAAAATGTGTTAATTTTTCTGGGCAGCAGGGGGAAGAAAATGTATGTATAAAGTTTATGAGCATTTGAGGTTAAATTGCACTTCTCAGTAAATGAGTAATGCTGCATGATATAATGAATGCATTGGGTTTTGTTGTTGTTGTTTTTTTTTTTTGGGGGGGGGGGGTTGTTGTTGTTTTTGTCTTTTTTATAATATACTTTGCTGTTAATGTTAGCCTTGATATTGAATTCAGTATATTTTAGTTCATTTAACTATCTTAAGCCATCTCTTGATTCTTCTTTTATTATATTGTTTTTAGTGTGCAAGCAGCTGATAATGGAGGCAAACAAACAGCAGTTCTAAGTAAGGCATAGTGGGAGGATGGGGAATTACTGGTTTTTAAAAGGTCTGCTGCATCGTCATTTTCTTCAAGGAAAACTGATTAGAACTAATAGAAGATGATAATTTTCCTCAAGAAAAGAGTAGTTTTTCTTTATGAAGAGAATACATTTTTCCTCATGGAATGTGTAGTTGACTTTGAATCAGTATTGCTCATCAAAGAGTAACTGACTTACTTTTGTAAATAAAGTGAGTCTATGAAGTAACCCAATGCTCAGTTGCATGTGTGTGTGTGTGTGTGTGTGTGTGTGTGTGTGTGTGTGTGTGTCCATGGTAAGCCATAACAAATTCATTTTCTCTTGGAGTACTTTGTCTATCAACACCTAATTTGGAACAGACATAGTGAATAAGAAATCTTTCCATTCATACCAGTGAAAATTAAGTATTTCCAGATCATGAATGGTTTAATTCATGAAGGCTTCAAATATGGGCTCTTCCTTGTCAGTTGGCTAAATGTTTGTTTGGGTTGAAGAGTGCTTGACATCACTTTTCTTGCTTGCAACTGAAGGAAAAGAAATACAAATTCTGGACAGAACACTTAGAATGACAGTAACTATATGCGTGTGTGTGCGTATGTGTGTGTTTGTGACAATGATTCTGAATTCCAAATGGGGGGCACCATGTGTGTGTGCGTAGTGTGTGTGTGTGTGTGTGTACTGAGTGTATGCTTGTGTGAATGTGTGCTTGTGCATACACGTGTGTGTGTGTGTGTGTGTGTGTGTGTGTGTGTGTGTGAGGGAGTGTGACATTGACTGATTGAGTGATTCTGAATGTCCGAATGGGGATATCCTTTACAGTACAAAACAGCAGCGTGACATATCTTTACTGATGGCCACCTCAAGTCTAGCTGAGGGTTGGTGACAGAAATATGTCATGGGTGGATTATCCTCCTCCCAACCAATCGCTAAAAGTACTACAAGTGTGTCAAATTTACGGTCATGATCTCGGACTGTGACATTGGCTGATTTGCAAATTGCCAGTTTTTCTTACACTTATAGTTTTAAACAAAACATGATCAAACACCCCTCACATACACCCCCCAATTTTTTTTTTTTTAATTTATAAAAAATGGCCAGAAATTCAGCTTATTGTCTGACAAGGTAGTTCATGCCCACCAGTGCCGGAGCTGGCCCTTTCCTCCTAGTCCTACCAGAAGCGTGTTTCACAGTTTCCCTTTGTCTTGTGTTTCGTTTCAGGTACATGCTGGGGCTGGCGGGGGTGCCGTCTTTTATACAGCTGATTGGTTTCCTCTTTCTGCCAGAGAGTCCTCGCTTCCTCATGAAAAAGGGGAAGGAGGAGCAGGCTCGGCAAGTCTTGGTCGCCGTGCGTGGGACCAAAGACGTGGAGGAGGAGGTGCAGGAGATCCGAGAGAACTGTCGACAGGATGAAGAGGCCACAAGGCATTGTGAGAAGAAAACTCTCTAGGATGTGTGTGTGTGTGTGAGTGTGCGTGTTGTGTTTGTGTGTGTGTGTGTGTGTGTGTGCATGTGCTCACATGTGAGGTCAACATCATGTATGCACATACCATGTGTTTGTGTGTGTGTGCACGTATGTGTGTGTGTGTGTGTTTCTATGTATGTGTGTGTGATTGTGTGTGTGATTGTGTGCATGTATGCACAGTTCTGTACCACTTTGACTGTTATTAGTTATTATGACGATGTTTAAAAGAAAAAAAAAATCATCAATCACACACACACACACATATGCCACAGTTGTCTCCTAATTCTTCTTCTTCTTCTTCTCTCTCTCTCTCTCTCTCTCTCTCTCTCTCTCTCTCTCTCTCTCTCTCTCTCCCTCTCTGTCTCTCTCCCTCTCTCTCTCTCTCTCTCTCTCTCTCTCTCTGTGTCTCTCTCTCTCTCTCTCTGTGACCACATTCTTTTTGATAAAAAAAGTATTGGATTAATTACCATGATTTTTACAACAAGCCCAAAGGCTGTCTATGCTGCTGATGTAGATGAATATCATGAATATGATTTTGAAATCACTTTTTGGACTGGCTCATACTGATTGATAGTACTACATTTTACAGTTGCTCAGCTCAAGGGCCATAGGTATTGCTGATATTGATTTTTGTTATTTTTACTTCAACACAAGGACCAACAATAAGAATGCTGCTGATGAATAAAAATAAAATGATTTTGCAGTCGGCTCAAAACCCGATGAAAGGCCGTTGATGCTGCTTAATATTATTATCATTTGTCAACCAGTTCAAGGGCCAGCAGTACTGCTAATGCTGATTGATATGATTTTGAAATCAGCCCAAGTTCGGTGATCCTGCTGATGTTGATTAGTATGGTTTTGAAATCAGCTCAAGGTCCAGTGACACTGCTAATGTTGGTTAATACGGTGATGAAATCAGCCCAAGCGTGGATGACGCTGCTGCCGATGCTGATAAATGCTATTTTTTGCAACCAGCTCAAGGGCCGACGATACTGCTAATGCTGCGATCCAGCAACATGCGGAGAGCACTGGTGGTGGGGTGTGGCCTGCAGTTGTTTCAGCAGCTCAGCGGTATCAACACTGTCATGTGAGTGATGCTTGTTTTCTTTTTTAAAACCTGTTCACTTACCCCTGAAAATGGAGTATGGCTGTCTACGTGGTGGGGCTGAAACGGTCATACATGTAAAAGCCCACTCGTGCACATAAGAGTGAACGTGGGAGTATCAGCCCATGAATGAAGACGAAGGAGAAAGCTGTTCGGTCCCTTGAAGTCGTCAGATGATGGCACAAAAAGAAGTGCTTCCTTCCCCTGTGCCATTGTGTTCTCATGGCTGATGGCATGCATACATGTGTCTGTTCTCAATTTTCCTTCATCCAAGTTTGGTTCAGAAATCCCCAAAAAGAGAACTGAATAGTTATCTTGATCTGTCTGTGGCATAAACAGCTGGACAATTCTACAAAGTTCTTAACTATTTTTTTAGAGTTTGGTGATTAAATAAATTGTAAATGAAGCGTTAAACCTTGACCAAAATCTCTAACAAAATATGTTATGAAGCAACGAAGCTTGTAAGCTTATAAGCTACCACTACTGCTACTACTACTACTACTACTACTATAAGTCAGAAGAAAGATGCCCTCTTCATGCTAACTGGTCCATGAGGAAGGCCTGGAACTCTGATCACTGGTGAACGCTGGATCAGAAGACTTATTCCTAACCGATTCAGCCATGTTTTTTTGGTTTTTTTTACCTTTAACCTGTAATCATGTGGAGGGCACCTGGAAAGGTTTGCCCCATACGCGAAACAAAAAACAAAAAATTTAAAGGTGTCAGAAACTTTGCCAGGCAGAGAGCAGCGGTCTCGGTCAGAGGGCTAGCACTATTTGGCAGGCTGTGCAAGTTTGATTTATTTTAGGGTTAGAAAATGAATTAAGGGTGATGACAACGACCCTGACAACAACTGAAACTGACAGCAACATTCAGCACTTGTTGAGTCAAACTGTCGTTCAAAGTGCTCGGCATTGAGCGAGCAGGTGTCGGTGCAGATTTTTGTCCCCAGTGACAGTGATAGTGAGAGGGAGGGGCAGAGAGTATTTACGCATGGTGCAGGAAGGTGGGGGGGGGGGGGGAGGGAAGGGAGAGCAGTGGTGCAAGCGAGAAGTTGTAGCCTCGTCATAGGGCTAGGTTGTGAAGGTCACTGAACTGTAAATGTTTTCATGTACAGATATAAACTGAAAACCAAACATGTCATTTCCAGCTATTTTTGTTGTTGTTGTTGTTTGTTTTCATTGTTGATGGATGTTGATCTCTGGACTTTTTGTATGCACAAAGTTTTGTTATTTCCACTTTGAAACATTCGCCTGAATAATTCTCAATCCAGACAGTAGGAAAATATGTCTAGATTCAGAATCCTTATTCATGTCTTTATTTAATGAAAATAAATGACTTTCTTTCTGTATCTCTTGTAGTTTTGTGTCAGAGTTTTTTGTCTTTTTTTATTACCCTTGATGCAAGTTTCAAAATTTCCTTACAAGGCATGCTATTGACTTTTTACATTAATTATAAGTTGTTTCTCAAGCTAAATCGATGACTTATCTTTTACAAAGTCCATCAAGCAATTTTCTTTGATTGAACTTCTTTTTTTTTTTTCTTCAAATATTCATCTTTGATTCCACCCCCCTTCAAACCTGTTTTCCACTACTCATCATTCAGCCACCCCACCCCCCCTCCACAATCCCCCACCTCCCACCCCCCTCCCCTCCCCATGCCCCCCCTCCTCCCCTCCCCCCACCCTCCCCTCCTTTCCTACCTTTCAAACAAATAATATATTCAAATAGTGGGGCACACTATCATTGGGCCCGTGCGTTGACATTTTTCTCCCGACGACAGGTATTACAGCGCCTCCATCATCAAAATGGCGGGCGTGACCAATCAGCACACGGCAATCTGGTTGGCGGCGATGACAGCTGGTGTCAATTTTGTCTTCACCTTGGTGGGCGTGTGGCTGGTGGAACGCATTGGTCGCAAGCCTCTGCTGCTCTCCAGTCTTGCTGGTACAGTTTTGTTTTTGTTTTGTTTTGTTTTTTGTTGAGGGGAGTTTGCATGCGTGCTTGTGTGTGGGTGTTTGTATTTGTGTGTGTGTATGTGATGTGTGGAAGGTGGTGAAGATGGGGGGGTGGATGTGTGCATGCTTGTGTGTGCATTGGTCGCAAACCTCTGCTGCTGTCCAGTCTTGCTGGTACAGTTTTGTTTTTGTTTGTTTGTTTTTTTTGTTGAGGGGAGTTTTCATGCATGCTTGTGTGTGGGTGTATGTATTTGTGTGTGTGTGTGTGATGTGTGGAGGGTGGTGAAGATGGGGGGGGGGATGGATGTGTGCATGCTTGTGTGTGCATTGGTCGCAAACCTCTGCTGCTCTCCAGTCTTGCTGGTACAGTTTTGTTTTTGTTTTGTTTTGTTGAGGGGAGTTTGCATACATGCTTGTGTGTGGGTGTATGTATTTGTGTGTGTGTGTGTGATGTGTGGAAGGTGGTGAAGATGGGGGGGTGGATGTGTGCATGCTTGTGTGTGTGTATGTGTTCATTCGTTTGTTCTTTAGTTTTACATCTTTTCACTGTAAGTGACATTTGTGTGTGTGTGTGTGCTTGCTGGCTGGTATATTTTGGGGGGAGAGTCACGGATGGAGATGTGTTCCTGTGTATATGTATGTGTGGATGGATGTTTGTGTGTGTGTGGATATGTGTGTGTGTGTGTGTGTGTGTGCGTGCGTGTGTCTTTCTGGATGAGTGGGGGAGAGAGAAAGAGTCATGGATGGTTCAAATTCATAATCTGTTATGCCTAGTTTTATCTTTAAGAAAGATCTGTAGACAGGTTTTGTAGGATAGACTTTCAGTCATCATATATGTGTCTGTCTTGTGCATATGTGTTTGTTCGTTCTTTCGTTTAGCATCTTTTCACTATAAGTGACATTAGACGAGATTGTGTGCTTGTGTGTGTGTGTGTGTGTGTGTGTGTGCACGCATGTGAACTCACATGTACTAGATGCTGAGATTGTCATCATCATGTAACATTGATCCTCACACTACAGACTGAATGAGTTGCTTGCACAACCAACTGTTTTACATTAGATAAAATACTGCATTTCAGGGTCATGCAGTGATACTGTTATCAGTCTTGGTTGCTTTTTTTAATTTTTTTTTTTACTTCAGTTCTTTGGGTTATGAGATGACATATCAGTTTACGTGGTAAAAGATGAGTCACTGATTTAGCTTGAGCATAAACGTTCCTGGTGATTTGTGAGGAAGGTGGCAGAATGGTTAAGACACTCATCTGCCAAGTACAGAGCGTCCATGAGAGTCTGGGTTCGAATCCCGCTCTCGCCCTTTCTCCCACATTTGACTAGGAGGTCAAACTGAGCGTCTAGTCATTCCGATGAGACGATAAACCAAGGTCCCGTGTGAGGCAGGCGCTTGGTGCACTGAAAAATATCCCATGGCAGCGAGTGTTGTCGTCTGGCAAAATTCTTTAGCAGAAATCTATAAAAAAAAAAAAAAATTTTAAAGTATATATATGTGTATGTATATATATATATATATATATATATATATATATATATATATATATATATATATGCACGCACTGAAGGCCTGACTGGGTGCTTTGGGTTAGGCTGCTGGTCAGGCATCTGCCTAGCAGATGTGATGTAGCATACAATGGATTTTTCCTGACACAGTGATGTCTCCTTGAGAGACTGAAGCTGAAACTGTGCAAATAAGGCTTCATCAAATCACGGTAAAAAAAAAAAAAAATAAAAAAAGAAAAAAAAAGTTACATGCTTAACTGTCACATCACTGACGCAAATGCACCTGATATTACTTAGGGCAATATTTAGTCCATAGTGAATTGGGTAATATTCTGAAAATTAAAGTGAAAAGTAATCTGTAGGTTGGACCAGAGTCTGAGAGCACCCACTGACATCATTATTATTAATATTATTATTATTATTTAGACAAAGTTATAGAGTTGAATTGAAGCACTTAAAAAAGTCTCATTCTAGTGCATTACTCATTTCCTTGCAAAACAATTGGCAAAAAAAAAGTTTTATATCAGTGCTACCAGTAGACTTCTTTGCTCTCCTTTTTGCTGTTTCTGTCTGTTTGGTCGTTTTGAAGAAATCCAGTACAGGATGGTATCCAACAAAAATCAGTATTTGCACCATTTACAAATTAGGGGAGTGTAATAAAACATTAAATTTATCAGTAGTCGTAGCAGTAGTATTGTTGTGATTATTGCTGTTGTTGCTTAGGGAGGAGGAGGAGAGACAGGGATGGGGAGAGAGAGAGAGAATAACACACTGCAGTACACGACGCTCACAGCATTAAGAAGTATGTGACCACAAGTAAAAACAGTTAAGCACGCTATGAAAGTCAGTGACCTTGATAACAAACCGTCCAGTGTAGGCAGGCCGTCTGGTCATCTCCCCCATTGACCTACACAAATTCCACAAACTCTCAGTACTTTAAAGCTGTGTGGGCACACACCTTGTTAGTTCAGTGAGAGCAACAACCAGGCTGATCTGTTTTGATTCTCGGTCACCGTCCTCCACCACCAACAAGCATCAAGGTGGATACCATTCAGGCATTGGCAAGATACACAAAGACGAAGCACACGCAAGCTGTTTCGTTTTCTCGGCGTCAGAGGAATGTTTCTTTGGCCGAGTTTTTATTTCCAGTTGGTGTGCCTTTGTCCTTGGGAACATCGGTTAAGATAGATTGGTTTGACCTTGTTGAGGTGCATGGCCATGCTGCAAGCTACATTTTTTTGTAGCGTGCTTCTCTATCTTTACACTCACCTGCTGATTCCAGTGTTCTGATAATTTCTGGAAGAAAAAAATTTCCAAGGTCAGTACTCATTCTCCTATCTTGGCCCATTAGTATGCAGCTCATATCACAGATTGACATAAATTAACAGTTGGGCCAACAGCAAAGTGAGAGCTGTATTGTCAATGGTTTATCCATTGCAGTAGGAAATCATTTACAGCTTAGTCTTTTGTGAAGGACTATGACTCAAACTTGGAGGCAAAATTGACTGACTCTTAGTAGTGCAGCCTTGGGGGCTAGTTGGCCTTTGGGAACCATCCCAGTGCCGACTGTCATAAAACCCTCTTGGCTGAGTGTGGGGATGTAACTTGGGCAAGACACTCTGCACTGTAATCAAATTTTAGCCCAGATAGTCGGGACAGCAGTTGCCTCCTCTGCTGTTCTGATGGTCTTTGTCGGACACGACTGACTATCATACATACATACTGGTCAGGGAACTTGAAAAGCAAACTGAGTCACATGTGTACATGAGCCCAGCATGGATCATTAGCTTGCATCATTGAAGACCTTACAGGTAACCAGTTAGTGGCTTGCTGGCGCTGAATTGGCCTTGCAGTTTGGGATAGGTGTTTGACAAGGCGCTGAACTAGTTTTGCAGTTTGTGATAGATGCCTACTTTTGCAAGGCACTTAACTTGTTTTGCAGTTTGGTGACAGATGCCTGCTTTGACAAGGCACTGAACTAGTTTTAGAGTTTGTGACAGATGCCTTCTTTGACAAGGCACTGAACTAGTTTTAGAGTTTGTGACAGATGCCTTCTTTGACAAGGCACTGAACTAGTTTTAGAGTTTGTGACAGATGCCTTCTTTGACAAGGCACTGATCTAGTTTTAGGGTTTGTGACAGATGCCTTCTTTGACAAGGCACTGAACTAGTTTTAGAGTTTGTGACAGATGCCTGCTTTGACAGGGCACTGATCTAGTTTTAGAGTTTGTGACAGATGCCTGCTTTGACATGGCACTGATCTAGTTTAAGAGTTTGTGATTGATGCCTGGTTTGACACAGCACTGATCTAATTTTACAGTTTGTGACAGATGTCCACTTTGACAAGGCACTGAACTAGTTTTATAGTTTGTGACAGATGCCTGCTTTGACAGGGCACTGAACTAGTTATGCAGTTTATGATAACTGTCAACTTTGACAGGGCACTTAACTAGTTTTACAGTTTGTGGCAGGCGTCTACTTTGACAAGGTTCTGAACTAGCATTACAGTTTGTGGCAGGTGTCTACTTTGACAAGGTTCTGAACTAGCATTACAGTTTGTGGCAGGTGTCTACTTTGACAAGGCACCAAACTAGTTTTACAGTTTGTGACAGATGTCCACATTGACAAGGCACTGAACTGGTTTTGCAGGTTGTAACCTAGGGTGGGGTCTCAAGGTCTGAGTAGCACATTGCATCAGCACATAGGGTTAAGGCAGAGGTAGGGTTTCTGTTTTTTTCTTTTCTGGGTTTTTTTGTTGTTGTTGTTGTTTTGTTGTTGTTTTTGTTTTTGTTTTTTTTGTGTGTGTGTTTTTTTTTTGTTTTTTTTTGTTTTTTTATATACCAAAACAGATGTGGTATAGTACATACATATATCTTTTTGTATATGGATCAGTCCACAACAAGCTTGACAACTTCTTGAAACTGAAAACTGAAACTGAAACTGCAGTTTGTGATAGATGCCTCCTATGACGAGGCTCTGAACTAGTTACACAGTTTGTAGTAGATCTGTGTAATAACTAGACAAGAAGCCAGTATGACTTGATTAGCATTGGCATGACAGGTGCCATTATTATTCTGCTGCTGGAAGGAATAGTGAGACTGGCAAGACTGGCAGTAAATGGCTGAAGTGGGTCTTTTTTTTTCTTTTTTTCAAAATCCAAGGATCAGACAGAACAGCATAGGAACCAGGCTTTAAATGATGGAGAAGGAATGCATTGTGTTTATTTTATGAGGCGAACATCATGAGAAATTCAGAATAGGATGGTTATGAAATGAGCTGGTGCAATGGTCTTTTCAAGAAAGCAGTTTTTCACTAATTATTATTGATCTGCATGTCATGCAAAATATTGTTCCTGTAGATATAAATATTCTCACAGCTCTTCCATGTGTGTGTGTGTGTGTGTGTGTGTATGTGTGTGTGTGTGTTTTGTGTGTGTATGTGTTAACTGTTTTCAAATTCTGTAGATTTTGTCTGATGTTAATAATCTTGCTGTGGAAACATGATAATTAAGTCCTGACTGCTTTCAGAACTGAGGGTGGGCTTAAATACTACATGAAAACACAGACGGACCAGTTGCATACATGTGCACTTACATATATATATATATGTGAACAACAGCCACATTCACATGCAGAGATGCATCAAACACATACACACAAAACAAACATGCATGCGAGCTCGACACACGCATGCACGTGCACACACAGACACTCAGGGAATTTTTTTTTAGCAAAGGAGAAAATGAAATCAAGCTCCAGGCTGAAATTGATCGGCGAACAGCTGGAAGCAACAGATGGAGTGCAAAACACCCCAGTTAATGATACATCGACTCACCAACTTGGTTAGAGCTGCATGTCAGCAGCCATTCTCTTTTGTTCATTGTGCTTTTGTTTTCCTGTCCCTTGCTCTTATTGTTTTTCTGTTGGTTTTGTATGTTTGTTTTTTGTTTCGTTTTTTTTTTAATTTTTTTTTTTTACAGTTTTGTTTGCCATTGATGTCAGACTATAAAGCAATTTGTTTTCCAGTGACATTCACCCCTGAGCCTCGTACACATGTGCACCTTGTTGGCAGATTACATTAATGAATGGCAGAACAAATGGGGATTACACAGCTGGTGCCATCAAATAGCACAAGTTAAAAAAAAACAATACCAATAAAGAAAGATATTTTCATATTTGAAGCAAAGATACACATGCAGAACAAAACAAAACACAAAACAGTAGGGAGAGACAGGTGGCGAACACTAGTTAAAGTGTCTGTGTGTGAAATGAATATACCTAATACAGTGCTATGTACCGTAAAGTTCGGTCTATAAGCCACGACTTTTTACCCCAGCTTCAACCTCTGCGGCTTATACAATGATGCGGCTTATTTGCGGATTTTAGCGATCCCGGGAGTGTCACGTTCTCTCTATTCTTAGCTGCCCTTCACCTCACCAGAATCATGATTTCTGTCCATGAATTTTTGGATGAGCTTCAGGATAGTGTGCTAACTGAAATAAGTGCGGCTAATAAACCAGTGCGGCTTATGTATGTATAAAGTTCAATTTTTTTCCTAAATTTAGTGGGTGCGGCTTATATACCAGTGCGCTCAATAGACCGAACTTTACGGTAACTTTGTAAGACAAGCTTTTTCCGTGACTGTGAAAGGGGTCACTAAGAAAGGAAGGAGGAGAGCAGGTAAGACTAGTAGAGTTGAGCTTTATTTATAAATTATTAGTATCATCCCCCCCATGGGGATGCTGGGGGTCTTTCAGTATAAATAGCATCCCCACCTTCTGTAAATTCTATGCTAGGAATTTCCTCTTTTCTATCACTCTCTTTGTTTCTGCTTTTTTTTTTCTTTCTTCACTGTTGTCCCCGTTTTTCTGCCTTCCCAGTCCGTTTCCCTTTCTTTTTTCTAATAAGCCTTGACACTTTTTTTCTCTTTTCAACAGTCTATGATGTACTATCTGTGCTGTTTTGCTCTGGCAATAGGTAGTGAGATATAAACACTGGGATTGGCACTAACTGCCCATTCTGCAGTGTTATTTGCCTATATGGCCTTATATATATATATATATATATATAAATTGTTTGGCTTTGAAGTATTGTTTTTTTTTTCCTTTTTTATGATTTTTTTGTAATCTGGGGATAATAAATTAAGCGGAATGGCTGTGGGTTTGTCTTAGTGGGTTTTTTTTTGTACATGTGACCGTTTGTGTTGACGCGGTTGAGCATTTGTATGGTTTGACAATCCTGATATGGCCCTGTGCAGTCAGCTGGACTATAAGCAACAAGAACAAGAACAGTATTACTATGATGATTTGAATTATGAAATGGTGTTATCAACAAAAGTTAGATATTATGTAAAATGTGCTGGAATAATACCTCTGTGTGTGTGTGTGTGTGTGTGTGTTTGCGCGCATATGTGTGCGTGCGCATATATGTGCTTGTGTTCTTGTGTGTGTGCGTGTGTGTGTGTGTGCGTGCGTGTGTGTGTGTGTGTTACAGGTGTGGTTTTGAGTCTGGCAGTTCTTGCAGTGGGGTTCCAGCTGAATGCTTTCAATTCACCTCCCATCACCTTCAACGAGACGCTTGATAACTCCACCTGTTTCTCTTACAGGTGAGTGACATGTGTAAGGCTTTAAGTTGTAGTGACCGCCTTGAAAAAGATGCTGGGTCATTCCCCATGCTTCTTTTACATGTATGTGAGTGAAATGTGTGAAAATATGTGCATGTATCTTGTGATTGGATGTGTGTGATACAGCCGGTGAGGGATGGAGAATGTTGGGTGTAGGTATTGCGGTGTGTCTGTGTGTATGTGTGTGCTTGTTTGTTTGTGTGTGTGTGTGTGTCTGTCTGTGTGTGCATCTGTGTCTCTGTGTGTATGTGTGTGCTTGTTTATTTGTGTGTGTGTATGTGTCTGTGTGCATCTGTGTCTCTGTGTGTATATGTGTACTTGTTTGTGTGAGTGTGTGTGTGTGTGTGTGCATCTGTGTCTCTGTGTGTATGCACCTAAATTTGTGTGGAATTTTTTTTTCTTTTTTTTACTTAATGACAAAATAGTTTTGTGATAAAACCTGCGTGTGTATAATCAGAATGATTATATTTTGTTTCATTTTCCAGTAGCATTTATAGTTCAAACTGTTTCTGGACAGATAGAAGTAGATTGCTTGAAGACTAATATATGCATTGATACATTTGTTGTTGTTTTTTTCTTTCTACCTTTCATTTTCTTTTATGTGTATGCCTGAATTATGGAAGGTTGTAAGGCATATTATCCAAACTACTGTACTGTGCTCTGAAACAAAGTTCTGCTCTTGGAAGGATCCATTCCATGGTGTCAATTTCTTTTATTATTTTATCAGGAAAAAAATGAATTCCATTTTTTCTTTGACACAAAGTGTGAACTGCCCGGTGCCCCAGAGCTTCATGGACTATTCTCAAGTTCTGTCAGCTGTTTGCAGTTTAAGTGAATTTCACCTGTTGTCAAATTTCGGTCAAATTTATATCATGTAATAAAAACAAATTTTTTAAATGATAAGCAAACAACAGCACAGTAGCTGGTGATTCTGGAAAACAAAACAAAGTGAAACAAAAGAGAACCGTGTAGTGATCTTCAATGATGAGCAACTAAAGGCAGCTTTCAGGTGCCTCTTACCCAGGTACGCAGCCTGTTGTGTGAATGACTGTGTGTTTGTAAAGCTTAAGTGCTTAGAACTTGGTTTTCAATGAAGATAGGCACCACATATAAGCATCTGTAATGAAAATGATCATGATAACAACAATAATAGCAATGATAATAATGATAATGATAATAATGATGATGATGATAATGATAATGATGATAATATCATAATAATGTGGAGTGATGGCCTAGACATAATGCGTCCGCCTAGGAAGCAAGAGAATCTGAGCATGCTGGTTCGAATCACAGCTCAGCCACCAATATTTTCTCCCCCTCCACTAGACCTTGAGTGGTGGTCTGGACACTAGTCATTCGGATGAGACGATAAGCCGAGGTCCTGTGTGCTGCATGCACTTAGCGCACGTAAAAGAACCCACAGCAACAAAAGGGTTGTGTCTGGCAAAATTCTGTAGAAAAATCCACTTCCATAGGAAAAACAAATAAAACTGCAAGCAGGAAAAAATACCCCAAAAATGGGTGGCGCTGTAGTGTAGCAACACACTCTCCCAGGGGAGAGCAGCCCGAATTTCACACAGAGAAATCTGTTGTGATAAAAAAAGAGAAATACAATACAAATACAATGCAATGCAATAATCATAATGAAATAATAATCAGAATGATATCATTGCCTTTAATGGTGAGCAGCAAAAGGCAGCAGTCAGATGCCACTTACCCAGGTAGGCAGCCTGTTGTGTAAATGACCGTGTGTTTGTGAAGCTTATGCGCTTGGAACTTGGTCTCTGAATAAAGATTGGTGCCTTGATATGTAAGTATCTCCAGTAATGATAATAATAAAAGTAAGAATGATAATAATAAAAATTTTATTAATGGTATAATGAATGATAACAGCAACAAGCAACAACATCAATAATAATAATAATAATAATAATGATAATAATAATCAGAATGACACGATTGCCCCCCCCAGTTCCTGCGAAAGCTGCATCGAGGACAAAGGCTGCGGGTTTTGCTACCCGGACACCTCCGGGGACCCTGCAAACGGATCATGCGTGGCTGTCGCCCACGATGACGCGTACTCCCAGGCGGGTCGCTGCTCTGCCAACTCTACCACACTGCCCGGCATGGTGTGGGCCTACGAGTACTGCCCCACGCCCTACTCCTGGATCGCCATATTCGGGCTGGCTCTGTACCTCATGTTCTTCGCCCCAGGTGAGTTTTATTAACGCATGGTGGGGGTTGGGGGGCCAGGGAGGAGGAGGGGTGGGGGGTGGAATTATTTCCATTATTATGCACGAGTTCCATATTGGCATTTTGGCAGATTTTTTTTTTTTTTTTACTCTGTTTCGGAAATAAGATGTTCACTTTTTGTGTCAAGAGGCTCCTGCACCCAGGCTGAAAGCTTTTCATATCCACAGAAATTTAACAAGAAGAACAAGTCATGCCTAATATCTTAGTCCTTCAGTAGTAACATTTTGACCTCTCTCTCTCTCTCTCCCTCTCTCTCTCTTTTTATCTGTCTATCTTTATGCCCAGAGGAATGGATGTAATAAAGGAGTAGCGCGTATTCCACTACCCTCTTTAAATAAAGTTTGTTTCATTTCGTTCTCTCTCTCTCTCTCTCTCTCTCTCTCTCTCTCACTCTCACACACACACACACACACACACTCACACACACACACACACACACACACACACACACACACACTCTCCCAACTCCCCTCTTACTGTCTGTCTTTACCCCTCTCTCCCTACCAACTACCAAACCTTCTGCTTTTCCGCCATCTCTCGTTGCGCTGTGTCTTCCTGTGTTGTCCCTCACCACCCAACCTCTTTATTTTTTATTTTTCCTTCCATTTGTGTGTGCACGGGCGTTTGTGTGTGCATGAGCGTGTGTGTGCGTGTGTAGGGTATTTTTGGTGTGTGTGTGTGTGTGCGTGTGTGTGTGATTGTTCATACCAGTAGTTTGTAGTATTTTGTTGGTGTTCAGACACACACACACACACACACACACACACACACACACACACACACACACACACATAGTTTTTTTCATGTGCAGAGGTATGTTATTATGCACTATTGTATATGTGTTGTTCCATGTAGGGCGCTTAGAGACCATTATATGGGGGGTCTGCCATATAAGTACTATCTATCTATCTATTATTATTATTATTGATATTGTTATTATTATTATCTCTCTTTGCACCGCTCCTCCCTTCTCTGTTTGCTGCCAGGGATGGGCCCCATGCCGTGGACGATCAATGCAGAGATCTACCCCATGTGGGCCCGTTCCACGGGCAACTCCATGTCGGCCGCCACCAACTGGATCGCCAACCTGCTGGTGTCCATGACCTTCCTCACCCTCACTGAGACCCTCACCAAATACGGTACACTGGCGTTTTTTTTGGTTTTTTTATTAACCCTTTGGTCACTTTAGTTTGCCACTCAGTGACTTGCTGCAGCGAGAACACTACAGTCACCCCGCACGGCGACTTGCAGGGAGAACGCTGCTGGTATCGCTCGACGACTTGTTGCAGCGAGAACACCACATTCACCGCACGGCAACTTGTAATGAGAACACTGCTGGTGCTGATCATCGACTTGCGCATTAGAGTTAACAACAAATTTGCGCTGTTCTTTAATAAATAACACCAGACTTAGCCAGCCCTTCCTGCCACATGTATCAGAAACATCCTTCTCATTGTTGAATCAACTCTCATGCAGTTTGGAGGGATTTTTCAGCGTTTTTTGTTGTTGTTTTTTTTAGCTTAAGTTTGAACGATGGCGAGTTCTTCATCCAGTTGTACATGGATCTACCATTGACATGAAACAGATTCACACATCTGATTTGTGTTCGTACATTGTTATGTACTATCCCCCCCAATATTCCTTGTTGCCCCGGTACACTTGGTAATAAAGACATATTCTATTCTATTCTATTCTATTCTATTCTGTTGCTAACGTGTACATAGATCTACCATTGACATGAAACAGATTCACATATCCACCGCCCTACATGGAGGGTGGGGGGTAAATAACAAAACGGTCATGCACGTAAAATGTTACATGTCTGTCTGAGTGTGTATGCGTGCATGCTTGAAATCAGATTGAATGACACAGGAAACGAATGATGAGCGCCTAGTGGCAGCTGTCAGTTGGCTCTGCCCAGATAGGCAGCCTGTTTTGCAAATGACCCCGTGTTTGTAAAGCACTTAGAGCTTGGTCTCGGACTGAGGATAGGCGCTATATAAGTATCCATATCAATCAATCGATATGAAACAGATTCACACATCTGTTGCTGACGTATGCATCTACCATTGACATGAAATAGATTCGCACATCTTTTGCTAATGTATGCATCCACCTCTGACATGAAACAGATTCACACATCAGTCGCTGACATATGCATAGATCTACCATTGGCATGAAACGGATTCACAGTCACACATCTGTCGCTGAAGAAGTGCACTCGGTGCCTCCCTCTGTCCTGCAGGGACCTACTGGCTGTTTGTGGGCATAGCCACCCTGGGGTTCGTCTTCCTCCTCTGCTTGCTGCCGGAGACCAAAGGCAAGAAGCTGGAGGACGTGGAGGAGCTGTTTGCCAAGCCCTGGTGTGCCTGCGGCCAAGGGGACCAGAGCGTTCCGGTCTCTTCTCATCCTGCTGCTATACAATAGTAGCATGTTGATCAGCGATGCATCGGTGCTGCTGCTATGATATTGTGGCTTCCCCAAACAGGGATATTTTTTATTTCACTCATATGATAGTGGGTGTGTTCTATGTTCATAGGTATATGTAAATAATATGAATATTATGAACAATACGAGAGTTTCCTTAGAGTCATTTTTGCGCTTTTGCCTGTAATGATGTGAAAAAGATGACATTTTGGGATGAATTTTACAGTGTGAATTTTGGGACCGTGGACTGAAATTCGGCCTTTGGTATAGATGACATGTAGATTATGGTGAGGGTTTTGATTTGTAATTTTTAATTTGCTTGCAAATGTATGGATGTCTTTTTTTTTTTGTCGTTTTTTTTTTTTCTTATCCCCCTATTAAAGCAGTTCTTCACACAAGAAGCTATGCACACCAGAAGAACTTAGAGCAATAATTTGTAGATATTTCTTGGATCAAAGCAGGGAAAAACATGTACAAAGTGTAGGCAAGCTGTGTAGTCTTTATCACGGAGTCCACAGAACAAAACTTAATTTATGGCATTCAGTGAATGAAGACCGTTTGGTTGTCCACTCTTGAGTTTTGAAGCGTTTGAATATTGAATTGTTTGCTTTTGAATTTTAACCAGTGCCTGTAATGTTGAAATTTGTTATTTGTTCGGGCTCAAGAGGGTACAGTTTTTATATTTCCTGCTTTTTGTTTGTTTGTTCCAAAAATTTGTAACTCAGCGCATATACTCAGTTTGTATTTCTTGTTTTCTGTGTTGTTTTTATTTTCATTTTGGACGTAACATGCCTCTTACTTGCCATATTATGAATATGATGTGGTATGTTTATTAAAAAAAAGAAGAAGAAGAAAGAAAGAAATAGATATGACTTACTGTCATACCTATTTCTTTTCTTCTTTTTTTTCTTTTTTACTTTTCTTTACTTTTTTTAATCAGCATATCTCATTGTGTCAGTGCAAATGATGTCACATAAAACTGTTTGTACATGAATGACTTCGTGGAAGAAAAAGACATATCAGACTTCATGTAAGATTGTTAATTGCTGAGTGATGGGCAAGGCATAAATGAGCAAAGAAGGAGATATGTATGTATGCTTGGGATGTTCTTTATGCATTTTGCGACAGGCTATTTTGGATAAATGGGAATGAGTTAGGTAGGGGGAAGGGGAAAGCCAACACTGTTGTCAAGTCAATTTAAGAGAAATTCACACATGGTCTTGTATACTGGTCACACTAATGAAAATGAAATATACAGCCCAGAGACACACACATGTTCCAGCATTCAAAGATATCAAACAAAATCATTCTGACACTTTTAACCCATTCAACACTGGGGAGTAGTAAAGCCACGGCAGGCTTTCATGCCATTATTGATGTGGAAAAAATGCACAAAATATATATTTCTTTTCCTCCAGATTACATGTTGACACACCCAGATGTACTGTAGAAGTTAGTTTCTTTTCTTTGTGGTTTAGCAGTTTGTGCATAATTTTATATATATGTATGAATTTGAAAACTATTTTAATGAGACAAATTCTGATGCCAGAGCAAGGCTGGGGTTCAGCAGTCAAAGAGTTAGAACATTCCACATACTGAAGGACAACTGACAGTCCACTCAGACACAGCAACATCATCAATCTAAGAACAGTTACCATACGATGGGCGCAATAGCCGAGTGGTTAAAGCGTTGGACTGTCAATCTGAGGGTCCCGGGTTCGAATCCCGGTGACGGCGCCTGGTGGGTAAAGGGTGGAGATTTTTACGATCTCCCAGGTCAAGATATGTGCCTGAACTCCCTTCGTGTGTATATGCAAGCAGAAGATCAAATACGCATGTTAAAGATCCTGTAGTCCATGTCAGCATTAGGTGGGTTATGGAAACAAGAACATACCCAGCATGCACACCTCTGAAAACGGAGTATGGCTGCCTACATGGCGGGGTAAAAACGGTCATACACGTAAAAGCCCACTCGTGTGCATACGAGTGAACACAGAAGAAGAAGAAGAAGAAGTTACCATACTTTACAGCTCACAAGGCACTGCAGCGTATGAGGCGTGCACATCAGATAAGATGCATCTGCCGAAAATCCTGAAAAGTGTAAGTCCTCCATGCTGTCTGGTTCAGAATGGCTCTGCTGACCGTGGACATTGTATTCTGAGTACCATAACGTTCGGTCTGTAAGCCGCGACATTTTACCCCAGCTTCAACCTCTGCCGCTTATACAGTGATGCGGCTTATTTGCGGATTTTAACGATCCTGGGAGTGTCACGTTCTCGTCTATTCTTAGCTGCCCTTCAACTCACCAAAATCATGATTTCTGTCCATGAATTTTTGGATAAGCTTCAGGATAGTGTGCTAACTGTTCACGTTTTGTAAATCAAATCCACACACATTAAAGCCTTCAGATCAGCATTCAGTTCTACTCTGCTCAAGCGTATACCCTCATCATGCTGAAAACACAACGTTATGTCTATGATGCAGCCTTCAAATTGAAGACGATTGACCTAGCAGACGACAGTGCAAGCGACAAACCAGCAGTGACCTCCACCTTCATGAAGTGAAAGCGAGGCTAAGTCAGTGACAAGATGGTGGAGGAAGCTGTGCTGGTTCTCTTCAACTCGGACACTGATGACAAAGATTTTAGTGGATTCAGTGAGCAGGATGACGTTGAATAAATGTGACTATCCCATAATTATGGATCTTATTTTCGTTGTGTTTATTTATTATTTTTTTGTGGCACTAGCAGTATTTTCACTTGCTTTTCTTTGTGTTGTACCCGTTTGTGTTTATTTCATAACTTACAGTATCAACAGCTTTTCTTAGTATCAGTATGTGTTACAGTACCGGAAATAAGTGCGGCTTATAAACCGGTGCGCTTATGTATGTATAAAATTCAATTTTTTTCCTAAATTTAGTGGGTGCGGCTTATATACCAATGCGCTCAATAGACCGAACTTTACGGTACTCATGTCTTCTTTGGAAACTGAATTGGATTCCAACTTGTCATCTGCTTGTTGACTTGGCTCTATTACTTTTGTTCATCTGCTCTGTTATCTTTTTATCTGCACTGTGTTTGTTTTTGGGGTTTTTTTGTTTCTTTCCATTGTGTGTTCAGAAAGATTGGAAAGCATTCAGTTCACTTATCTGATTTCTCTATTTCCGCACCATAAATGTGCTCCAAACTCAGGTACTGCTCTTTCTTCATGCCTGAAGGGTGAATTGTGATCATGACTGTTCACTTTAGATTTGGTGTCGTGTGCCATTTGGTTTTCAGTTCATTATGATGGTTAACATGAGTTTCAGTTTCAGTAGTTCAAGGAGGCGGCACTGCGTTCGGACAAATCCATATACGCTACACCACATCTGCCAAGCAGATGCCTGACCAGCAGCGTAACCCAACGTGCTTAGTCAGGCCTTGAGGGTTAACATGAACCATGTTGAATTGAAAAGTAGTAAGACTGAAGCATGCAAGTGTTGCTGTCCAGTGTGATCATATGTGTTTATAATGATCAATGATAATGTCGTCTATTTTACTTGTTTGACAGGTGGCACCTAGTTTCAGTCAGAATTTTAGTTTTCAGACATAGATAGGGTGCAAACAGCCGCTATGACGTCAGGGTCAGATTTGAATTTTTTTTTAAAAAGTTGCATCTTGGGGCTAGAAATTACAGTAAACTGTATATATGAGCAATAAAATATCATAAAACAACTACAGTACCTCTTTAGCTATGCAATTAAGGATCATAAAACAACTACAATAGCTCTTATAATTTCTACTGGACACACATTTTTAAAGCATTCCACTGTGATTAACATCATGTCAAAAACCATAGTAAATAACAAACATCAAGAGTAAAGCACACAACCAGACCAAAATCACATGTGGGGATAAAGCATTCCATAAAGACCTTTGTTGCTTGTATGCCTTGAATTACACATTGCAACAAAATTGGTGTCACTTAGGCATGTTCACACTCAATCACACAAGCATGCATGCACACACACACACACACATACACACATCATGACAGTTCCAAATCATGAAAGGGCCAGAAACTGGTGTATGGAATTACAGGTAAAATGTGTTTCAGCAGAGATGACACAGTAATGATGAAAATGTCCTCTTTATCTGGTAAAAAGTGAATGCAAGATTAAACATGCTGAGTCCTTGAGACATGTATGAAAATTACAGGACATTGGTTTCTATAATCATGGTTGTGCTTTGAAAGCAAAGGAAAAAACCAGACCTCTGCTGCTCTAGACATTAGAATATTACAAGGTATGTGATTTCTGTGTTCCTTTGCTTTACTGTTTGTTATACTTTTTATCATTATTGCCAGTTGTTAATGAGTCTGTGCATTAAAACTTAAAGGTCATGAGGTTTATGTGGACGAATATAAAAACTCAAGCACACACACACACACACACACACACACACACACACACACACACACACACACACCATTAATGTTCAGCAGTCAGGTCACAGACAGTAACAAACAAAGTAATCATTACAGTGACATTAATTTCATGTGGAAGGGGAATTAAAAGAAAGAAATACTGCTTTGTAACATTTTGAAGGTAAGTGATTTATATGGTTATTTGAAGGAAAGTGACATATGCTTATTGCAATATAATAATGTTTGGTGTAAAATGTTTACATATTTTTAAGTGTCTGCATAATTATGTGAAATCATCAGTATTATTTGATATTGATGTAAGCCTTGACTTAATACCAATTTTTATAAGGAAAGGAGTTTTTATTGAATATAAATTAACATTTCTGTTAGCACAGTTCATGTTTTCGTATAGGCTATTTATCAGCATTAAAAAAACCCAACTCTTTATGAGACATGTTCACAGTTAAACCATTGCCACATTTGTCATTGTAGAAGATCTCACTTTTATAAAATTCCACATACTTTGTTAAATTGTGTTTTGCAAATTTTTTTTTTTTGGGGGGTGGGGATTTTGTTTTTAATGTGAGTTATGTATTTAATGCGGTTGAATATTTTATGCAGTTGGGCAGTCCTGATATGGCCCTGTGCAGTCAGTCTGCTGGATTAAAAGCATCAGTGTGACAATTTGTAATCCCACGAAAAGAAAGGAAGTGTACTTCTTTTATAACAGCCACAAAATGTTTTAATTTTTTGTGTGCATAAAAACGGATGCTCATTGTTAGCACTGTAAAATACATTTTTAACAATAATTTTTTAAATGATTGTCTTGGTTCATGTTTCTTGTGCACTTTCAGGATCGGCAATAATGTATAAAAAAAAATTTTTTAAAGATGACTTTGGTTCCTGTTTCTTCTGCATTTTTAACAATAATGTTTGAAATGGTTGTCTTGGTTCATGTTTCTTCTGCATTTTTAACAATAATGTTTGAAATGGTTGTCTTGGTTCATGTTTCTTCTGCTGGTTCTCTTTGTTCCTGTTTTGTTCCTGAATTAATGTTTCGATTTCTGTGATCATGCTTGTACGTAGAGGAGGTGTGGGATGTACAGACTCTTTCTCTTAATTAATAAAGCCAAATAAAGGGAAAAGTAAATACATGTTTTATATGGCTTGAAACGTTGAGTCAGTGGATCGACTGCATGAGTGAGTGGTTTTTTTGTTGTTGTTGTTGTTCATATTTGTGTGTGTGTGTGTGTGAATAAAAATCATATTTATTTGACATGAAAGCCACAAATAAAGTGTTCACAGCTGCAACAATGACAGAAACAAGAGAGGCAAGGCCTTCAAGACTCACTTGTGATACACTTTTTTAAAAAAATCTAATTGTTAAAATGTGTTCTGTATTATTATAAAGCTTCGCGTGTAAAAAAATAAAAATAAAAAAGTCCTAACCAGATTCGAATTAAGTCCCCTAGCAATAATTACAGAGTACTTTCCCTTTTTTACTATCTGCACTAAAACGTTTGCAAAATAAATAAAACTTTCATGCTTAGCAAACGGAGTTCCTGTTTGAACAAAAAATGACAATAATGACTGCTGTTGTTGTTGTGTCAAAATATCAGATCAAAGTGCCAAGTTTAGAGAATACAAAAAATATAAATATAACAGTAAATGCAGTTTGCATATAATTAGGCTTCATTTTTTATTTTTTGTGCCCATCCCATAGGTGCAATATTGTTTTAAACAAGATGACTGGAAAGAACTGAATTTTTCCTATTTTTATGCCTAATTTGGTGTCAACTGACAAAGTATTTGCAGAGAAAATGTCAATGTTAAAGTTTACCACACACACACACACACACACACACACACTCACACACACAGAGAGAGACAACCGAACACCAGGTTAAAACATAGACTCACTTTGTTTACACAAGTGAGTCAAAAACTAACCAAACTGAGCGCAAGTTGTGTGAGTTATAACTTGTATGGCATGTTGGTATGTGTGTGCGCACAGAGGTATGTGTGTGAGTGAATGTGTGTGTGTGCGCATGTTTGTGTTCATGCATGTGAGTGCTCTGGGGACGAAAAGGTTTATGTTCATAACAGGGGAAGTTCCAGGCCTTGTTATTTCATGGAAACAAATTCTTTATTCTGTTAATAAATATATACAGCAGAACACTACTATTCTTGCATTCACACATGCATGCATTTATATAATTAAGATACTGAAGCTAGTGAATGCACCTACGTCATTACCTTCAGTGAATCTTTTCCATAAGAGTTATTGTGTGCCATAGCCCAACTCTACTGACCACTTCCCAAGTATATTATGACAATGGATGGAAGACAATTTCAGAGGAAGAGCAAAAGTGACAGAGTGAGAGAGAGAGAGGAAAGTCCAGTTGTTTGCATGCCAGGGAAGTGCCAGGGAACACTCGGGGTGTTGCTTGTGAAAAATGCGGACAGTGGTTTCACTTTGAATGCCAGAACATCAGCACAAGAGAATACGACACTCGGAGAAAGTAACATCACATGGCACTGCGTTATATGTGCCAATGCCAACTACAGATCCATTGCTTTTCTCTGCACAGGCGAAGCTACAACCATTGCAGCTTACCAGGTCAGTTTCTGGACCTAAACCAAGACAGTGCCTTTCTTCCACTACACACGTCCACTCCGACACGCATCAGCGAACAAGATAAATATCCAAGACGCCCGCTCCGTATTATATTACTGAACTCCGAGTACCAGATCAGATATCATCCTTGGCTTTCAATCATGATGATGATGATGATGATGGCTGGTTCTTTGCTTGCCAAGATCAGTGGGAAGTTCCCGCCGGGGATGGGCGGCATGCCTTTTGATGACTAATCATGGTTTACCCCTCAACACGCAAGTGCTGAAATCTTCCCTGCTGGGTATACCATATCTCAAAGAGGCAGAGAAAGCCGAACTGGAGGAGGAGTATTTATTGCTGTCTCTGAAGACCTCACCTCCTCGGAAGTCCCGGAACTGTCCACACTGTGTGAAATACTGTGGGTGAAGATCAAGCTACAGGGATGCCACACTCTGCTGGTGTGCTCCATCTACCATCCGCACACAGTGAATCAGCTCATCGTGCCTCACTCACCAATAATTCCATCATCGTGGTAGGTGGAGACTTCAATCTCCCTGGATGGCACTGGCCACCAGAATCCCTGAGAAAAGGAGCTCCATTCCCCAGCATCCACCGTGAGTTCATGGTGAATGTAAATGACCTGCGCTGGGAACAGATGGTGCAGGAACCCACTACTGGCACTAGAGGAGAAAATTTCCTCAACCTGTTCCTGACAAACCACCCAAACCTGGTACCACGCACTGAGACACTCCCCGGACTTGGTGACCATGATGCAACATACATGGAACTCCAAATCTACCCTCCAAAGAAATGCCAGCCACATAGACTGATCCCAGTCTACACAGAAGCCAGTAAAGGACCCTTGAAAGAGGCAGTCCAACATCTGAATGACCATCTACTGTCCACTTTCACTGAAGACGGCTGCACTGAAGAGATCTGAACAGAGCTATGCCAGGGTCTGAAAAATGCCCTCACTGAACAATGTCCCACACAAATTTACAAATAGTAAACGAAGCCGTCCATGGATCGATAGTATGGCGATCAAGCTGATCGAAGGAGAGACCGACTACACAAGCGGTGGAAGAAATCTGGTGACGAAGAGATGCACAAGCGATTCAGGACTCTCAAGCGGTTTGTCCAGAAACGCCTGAGCCGTCTATACTGGTGGTATATAGAAGACCTCATCACAGACACCCCAGGCCAAACCGCACCGAAAAGGAAGTTCTGGAGCTTCATTAGAGCAAGAAGGAATGAAGGCTCTGGCGTCATGCTCTCAAAGATGCACTGAGGAAGGCTTATCACTGACCCAAAAGGAACAAGCTCAAGTCCTGAACAAACAGTTCCAGTCTGTCTTCAGCTGCAAGGAAGACATCACAGCCGATGACTTCAACCAACGATGCCCCTTACCACCTGACCTACCCCACTACCCCACATGCAGCGACATCAGCATCACAGAGGAAGGAGTAAGAAAGCTGCTTCTCAGACTAGTGTCCCAAATTCACTACATTTTCAAACACACACACACACACACACACACACACACACACACACACACACACACACACACACACACACACACACACACACACACACACACACACACACACACACACACACTCACACACACGTGCGCGCACGCGCGTGCACTAAATAAATACATAGATATCTCTCTCCATTCCTCCCTCTCTCTCGGCACACACACACACACACACACACACACACACACACACACACACACACACACACACACACACACACACCAAGAGAGGGGTGAGTGAGGCATGGAGATCATTTATGTGTGTACGTCTTTTTAATCCACTGATTATTAGATATGTTCAATTCCCTGCATGATATAACGATTTCCTAAAGACTGAGCAGATTATATTTTGATCTTGATGATGAATAAGACAGAGAAAGGAAGGTGGGGTGGTGAGGGACGGATATGACTCAGTCGATTGTTGAGGTTTGGCACATAGGGAAGTGAAGGTGGATGTTCCCTCTGTTAATCAAAGGGCAGTAATTTCCAACTAAACCTACTGGCTTTTTTACCCAAACAACATAATCATTTCATTTCTCCACTTCACATGCAGTTTGACACGATGGTAAAGCCGTGTTTGCTAATGAGTATACACGCTGAGAGCAGCTGAGAAACCTTTGTGATGTATCATACCTTATCTTTTTGTCATGTAACGTCTTATGTTAGTAAGATAATTATGTAAGATTTGTTTTTGTAAAAGGGTGAAAAACCAAGAAAATATGGTAATCATGCCGTATCAAATTATGCAAGAACATTGTATGAAATGAATATAGAGCTTTAGTATCAATGATAAAGCAGTAAAATATAGGGCAAGGGGGGGGAAGGGAGAATAGGACAGGGGGAATATGGAAGGTGGGTGAGTAGAGCGGGAGGGCTGGGAAATGGGGGCATGGGTGAGAGTAGGACAGAGGGTAGATAGGGGGTGGGAGAGCAGGATATGGGGGAAGGGAGGGTTGGGGAGAATAGAACAGGCGGGAGATTGTTTGATGGGAAAGTTGGGTGGGGGATGGATGAGGTGGGAGAGTAGGACAGGAATGGAGATGAATAAGAGGGGATCACACTCAATAATTCTACTCCTACGTTCTTTGGAGGAAAATGTGTGGTCTTTTTTTTCTCCTTTTTTTTTTCTTTTGTAAAGCGTTTGCAGGTGATTGTGTCAGATGGAGGGTTACTGCATGGGGTAGGAGGTCTGGCGGTGGGTAGAGGGTAGGACAGGGGGAGATGCAGGAGGGGTATTAGGACATGAGGAAGAGTAGGACAGTAGACAGTAGAAGATGGGGGAAAGGGAGAGTATGACATGGGGGAGATTGTGGGAGGGAGAGTAGGATATGGGGGAGATGATGGGAGTGAGAGTAGGACAGGGGGGAGATGGTGGGAGGGAGAGTAGGACAGGTAGGATATGATGGGAGTGAGAGCAGGACAAAGGGGGAGATTGTAAGAATGAGAGTAGGGCAGGGGGAGATGGTGGGAGGGAGAGTAGGACAAGGGGGAGATGGTGGGTGTGAGAGTAGGACAGGGGGGAGATGGTGGGTGTGAGAACCAAACTTGCACGACAGCTTGACAGCCTTCCACGTGGGATAAACGATAGGCTAATGACCCTGCGTCTGAAGCTGTCCGAGGATCGCTTCGCCACAGTTATCAGCTGCTATGCCCCGACGATGACCAACCCTGATGACATCAAAGAAGCCTTCTACGAGAAGCTCAGCCTCACCATTTCAGCAGTAGACAGAAAGGACAGGCTGATCATCCTTGCGGGTTTCACTGCCCGCGTCGGCGTAGACTTCTCATTGTGGCCAAAAGTCCTAGGACAGCACGGCACTGGCAAGTGCAACTCCAACGGACTGCTTTTGCTCTCGCTCTGCGCGCAGCATGGACTAACTATCACCAACACCCTCTTCCAACAAGCAGACAAGTACAAGAACACATGGATGCACCCCCGCTCCAAGCAGTGGCACATGCTGGACTATGTGATTGTCCGGCAGAGGGACAGAGGTGATGTTTCCATTACACGCTGCATGAGAGGAGCAGTCAGTTGGTAGGACCAACGCCTTGCACGCAGTAACATCAGACTTGCACGCAAGCTCCAACCAGCCAGGCAGAAACCCCCTAGGAAATTCCTGCATCGACGAAGAGGTATGGAACACCTTTAGAGATGCTGTGTACACAGCAGCAGCTGACACACTCGGCTTTGTACAGGGGAGCCACAAAGACTGGTTTGACGAGAACGATTCTGGAATCTCCAAGCTCCTGAACACACTGCATATACGGCATCAGGATCACATTTCCGATAAAGACTGCCAGAGGAAGAATAACCAGTACTTGCAAACCAAGCAACTCGTACAGAAGAGGCTGCGTGAGATGAAGAACACCTGGTGGGAGACAAAAGTCCGAAGAGCTTCAGTCCACTGCTGATGCTCACGACACGAAGAACTTCCATGATGGTCTCCGAGCTGTGTATGGGCCGAGAGTCACAGGATCAACCCCTGTCCTAGCCTTGAACCAGACCACCCTCCTGACAGACAAGAAAGACATCCTTGCCCGCTGGGCAGAGCACTTCAACACCCTCCTCAACAGGGACTTGTCCGTATCTGACGAGGTAATTGCAGCCCTCCCACAACTACCAGTCAATGACTCGCTAGCTGCCCTCCCACCAAGGCCGAGACCTGAAAGGCCCTGAATCTGACAACGTCAGGAAAAGCACCGGGAGCGGATGGAATCCAGGCCGACATCTACCAGTATGGAGGCGAGGTGCTGCCTGTTCCAGTCTATCTGGGAGAGAGGGGAGGTCCCCCAGGATTTCAAGGATGCTTCAATTGTCCACATTTACAAACGGAAGGGAGACAAACATCCTGCGATAACCACCGTGAAATCTCTCTCCTCTGCATCGCTGGCAAGATCTTCGCCCGCATCATACTGTCTCCAACACTGTCATCCCTGAAGCACAGTGCGGCTTCCGCTCAGGCAGGGGAACATATGACATGGTGTTTGCCGTACGCCAGATGCAAGAGAAGTGCCGTGAGCAGAACAAGGAGCTCCACATGGTCTTTGTAGACCTGATTAAGGCCTTCGACACGGTGAACCGCCGTGGTCTATGGAAGATCCTTCTAAAGTTCGGCTGCCCAGAGACCCTTATCCAGTTGATTGCGTCATTCCATGATGGCATGCAGGCGAGAGTACAGGAAAATACTGATATGTCAGATCCGTTTCCTGTGGTAAATGGAGTGAAGCAGGGCTGCGTCCTGGCACCCACACTGTTCTCCATTCTCTTCTCTGCCATGCTGATTGACGCCTTCCAAGACTGTGACTGGAGCATCTACATTCCGTTTCGCACAGATGGCAAACTTTTCAACTTGTGGCGACTCCACGCCAGGTCCAGGGTGTTTGGGGCAATGTTGAGAGTGTTCCTCTTCGCTGATGACTGCGCGCTTGCTGCACACACCCATGAGGACATGCAGTTCATTATGGACAGGTTCTCAACCTCCTGCAGGCGCTTTGGACTCACCATCAGCCTCAGCAAGACCGAGTCCATGTACCAACCAGCTAGCTCACAGAACGCCAGTGCCTCCCTCCCCACCTGCAATCCAGATCGGCGACACAGAGATCAAGTCAGTCGACAAGTTTTGCTACCTGGGCAGCAACCTATGCAGCAACGGAGCCCTTGATGCAGAAGTGACGCTGCGCATCGCTAAGGCCAGCTCCGCCTTTGGCAGACTCAACAACAGGCTGTGGAACAACAAAGGCATCAGGCTCAGCACCAAAATCAAAACCTACAGAGCTGTTGTGCTGACCACCTTGTTGTACTGTTGTGAAACATGGACGACGTATCGCCGTCACATTCAACAACTTGAGCAGTTTCACCAGAGATGCCTACGAAAGATCCTCGGCATAAAGTGGCAAGACAGACCCTCCAACATCCAAGTCCTAGAGAGGAGCGGCCTGCCCAGCATCGAAAGCTTGCTGATCCAGCGCCAGCTACGCTGGACAGGACACGTTGTCCGCATGACAGACAGCAGGATCCCGAAGATGCTACTGTATGGCCAGCTGAAGGAAGGCCACCATGCCGCGAACTTGGGAGACCCTGCAAGCGCTTCAAGGACACCTTGACTGAGACAAACCTCAAAGCCTGTGACATAGACATCGCTTCCTGGGAAACTAATGCCCTTGACCGCTCTCGCTGGAGGATGCTGTGCTCTAGTGGCATGAAGACGTTTGAAAACAAGAGAACGCTGGCCATTAAGGGGAAGCGTGAGCGAAGGAAGCAGGGCTCAACTTCTGGAGACGTATTCCCTTGCAACACCTGTGGGAAG
>NC_134883.1:24232103-24259603 GCF_041734735.1 Babylonia areolata | reverse complement strand
GCTGATCATTGAAATGGATCAGAGGTCTTCGTTACGTTCAGTACTTCGTTTAGGCCTAAGCACTTTAATGCTTTTTGTTGTTGTTGTTGTTCTTGTTGTTTTGTTGTTTTCTTTAACATAACATTAACGACCAGAAAACTCAAGTAAATGTTTTAGATTAAAAATAGCTAGGCTTAAATGTGATCGATCGTCTGCAAGTCAGAACTGAATCCCAGCGTCAAAGTAGACAAAATGGAAATTTCCACCCCCATTTGCTCAGTCAGTGACATGGAAATTTCCCTACCGGACACACGCGGTATTTCACTTTTTGCGGCGACAGTAGATTTGACCGTGATTCGTCTGACTGACTCGCTCCGCTTTTGTTTTTTGTGTGTGTGTGATTGGTCCGACAAACTGAGTAAGTATGACTTTCGAGTTATGTGGATGTTATTATTTATTTAACAAACATGTGTTGTTCAATCAATATAGTAGCATTTTGTTGTTGTTTATTTTTACGTTGAGTAAGTCTGCTGTAACTTGTTATGTGAATTGTTTTAAAACATGCATTATTCAGTAACACTTCACAAGATTGTTATTTTACATTTTTAGTAAGTTCATTATGATCCATGCGTGTGCATGTGCATGCATGCACATACATTATAATGTTAATTATTTTAAATCTTTAGTTAGCTTTCTTCTCTCTCACATACACACACACACATGCACACACACACACACAGAGTCTTAGCCTTAAACTTGCTGTCAGACAGTGTCACACACTTTGTGTATTTGTGTTGTTTGTATACTGTATAAATCTTTAAGTGTGTACATATATATATTCTGTTACTTTCTTTTCTCATGTTTATTTACACCATTGCATTCTGTGGATCACATGGACATGACAGACCTTGAAGCTTTTCTATTTGTAGATCTATAATTGTGTTATCTTTATTATTGTTACTTAGTAGTAGTTGTAGTAAGTACTAGTAGTAGCAGTTATACTATAATTATTGTTATTATTATGGAAGGCACTATTTATCACACACACACAACACACACACACACACACACACACACACACTGACCAAATTATAATTTATATACCATGCTACTGTCCACACCACTTCATTATCACATCACACCGCACCACACCACACCATATCACATTACATCACACCATACTGTCACAATCACATCAGAAGCATTTGGTCTCATCAAGCATTATGCAACTTTGCAAGTCCAAACAATAAAAATGTGTGTCCCTTATCTTTCTTTTTTTGTGTGTGTGTGTCTGTGTGTGTTTTTTTCCTGATGCTTTATTGGTTTATGAAAAACAACAAAAAACCAGCCATGTCATTAACCCTTTCATCACCAGTCAGTTTAGAGTGCAAATTAACCTTGTGCAGGAACCACAGAAAATATGGTGTCTAAGAATAGCTGGGGATTCCCCTGTGATGTGTAGAAAAAATGGCCAATCCTACCAATGAAAATTAAGAGCATTAGGTTAATGCACAAAAGGTCCATCATCTGGTTGCATTTCAATGACATGGGTGCTTTACCTAGCTGGTGCCGAAATGCGACCATGGCGGTGAAAGGGTTAAAACCAGCTTGCAAGCTAAAACTAAAATAAGCTAATTGAACTAGAATTGCCTATTCACTATTCAGCCACCACAGGTGTTGCTTTAATTAAAACATCAACAGAATGCCTACTGAACCACGCCAGGAAGAAGCCATACGCAGCGTGTGGCAAAAAGCAGATGCTGTGTGTTTTGACGTCGACTCCACTGTGTGCAAAGACGAAGGGCTGGATGAGCTTGCTGCATTCTGTGGTGTAGGAGAAGAGGTGAAGGCATGGTCAGTACAGTACATCATTGTGAACTAATATTAATAGTTGATTTTTTTCCTTCCCCCATTTGTGGGCTACAGGAAGGAAGGTGGCACAATGGTTAAGAAGCTTATCTGTCAATACAGTGTCTGTGAGGGTCTGGGATTGAATCCCAGTCTTCAATCTGAGGGTCCCGGGTTCGAATCTCGGTGACGGCGCCTGGTGGGTAAAAGGTGGAGATTTTTCCAATCTCCCAGGTCAACATGTGTGCAGACCTGCTAGTGCCTGAACCCCCTTCGTGTGTACACGCAAGCAAAAGATCAAATACGCACGTTAAAGTTCCTGTAATCCATGTCAGCGTTCGGTGGGTTATGGAAACAAGTACATACCCAGCATGCACACCCCCGAAAGCGGAGGACGGCTGCCTACATGGCGGGGTAAAAACGGTCATACACGTAAAAGCCCACTCGTGTATATATGAGTGAACGTGGGAGTTGCAGCCTACGAACGCAGAAGAAGAAGAAGAAGAATCCCAGTCTCACCCTTTCTCCTGTGTCTGACTGGAAAATCAAACTGACTTGTCTAGTCATTCGGATATGACAATAAATCAAGGTCCTGTGCACTTAGCACACTGAAAAAGGACCTATTGTGGGGTCAGTGTTGTCATCAGGCAAAATTCTGTAGAAGAGGTCCACTCTGATAGACACACATACATATATATATATGCACGCACTCAGGGCACAACAGGATCTTTCAATGCATATTTACTCTTATGTTTTGTGTGTGTATATTCTGCCATTATTCGCACGAAAGGGGGTTCAAGCACTTGCAGGTTCTGCACATAAAGTTCACCAAGGAAATCTCCACCAATAACTCACCGCATGCAGTCAGTATTCAAACACATGATCATAGGATTGTCTGAACTTATAGAAAAGCAGAACTACAAGTGTGTGAAAAACACTGACAGATATTAGGTAGCATGGAGAATGCATACATGTAGACATAGGTTGACTCACCAGACTGACTCCAGGAAAGTGAAGCCACAGTGCAAGCATGCTATGATTAACCAATGCAATGGTTTGGCTCAAATAAAGACCTTGACCTCAGAGCAGTGTATTTTGGTCGATCACATGGATCCACAGTGCTGCAATGGGTCATCAGCTGATTGATTAACGCTAATTTCTCTACCTCAGCAAGTCTTTTTGACTCAGAAATCTAGCTTGGGTGACAAACAGCACGTAGGCTGAAGGGAGAAGCTGATCCTTGCAACACTTGTTACAGAGTAGGTGCATAAATCTTGGCCTTGTGTGGGCATCGCTTGGCCTTATGTGGACATATGTGGACATCGCTTGGATTTATGTGGACATCTCTTGGCCTGACATAGCTTGGCATTATGTAGACATCGCTTGGCCTTATATGGACATCACTTGGCCTGACATCGCTTGGCTTTATGTGGGTATCGATTGGCCTTATGCGGAGATCACTTGACCTTATCTGGGCATCCCTAGGCCTTATGTGGACATCGCTTGGCCTTATCTGGACATTGTTTGGCCTTATGCGGACATGATAGGCCTTATGTGGACATCACTGGGCCACTTGGCGTTTATAGTGTCTTTCTTCAACTTGAAGAAGGTATCATTGTCCTGAAAGGAGTCCACATAAAGACACAAGCTTGATAATAGATTACATTTGAAATAAATGAAGAAAGTTACTGAGTAAATAAAATAGGCTGTTAAGGAACAGAGATTTTACAAACATCATGTGTATGATAGTCATTCACGTCTGACTATGACCACCAGAACAGCAGAGGAGGTAACTGTTGTCCCGACTATCTGGGCTAGAATTTGATCACAGTGGAGAGTGTCTTGCCCATGCTACATCCCCACTTTCTCGGCCAAGAGGGTTTTTAGGACAGCCAGCACTGGGATGGTTCTCAAAGGCCAACTAGCCCCCAGGGTTGCAACACTTAAGAGTCAGTGCAATCTTGCCTCCTAAAGTTCAGTCACAGTCCTTCACAAAAGACTAAGCTGTAAATGACTTCCCATTGCAGTTGAGAAATCATTGATCCTACAGCTCTCACTTTGGCTGTTGGCCCAACTGTAAGCTTACTATAAGTTAAAAAAATAGATTAATTGTTGAAGATGTAAACAGATTTTGAAGATGTATCATTGAAGATATTATAAAAGATATAGAAGCATAAAAACAGCTTACCAGATGCCCTACAATGTTTGAATGAACCCAGATTATTAAAAAGGTTTAATTTCCTTTTTTTTTTCTTTTTAAATATAAGATATAAAAACAAATATATGATTAATTTGTCACAGAATTTTGTGCATGCATCTCCCATCCCAATTTTTTTTTACTATTTTAAACTGATGTGTTTTATTTGCAGGACGCAGAGGGCTATGGGTGGCGCCGTCTCGTTCCGGGAAGCCCTGTCGGAACGCCTGAAGATTGTGCAGCCGACCCAGCAGCAGGTGGAGACATTTGTGGCTTCCAGACCTCCACAGCTCAGTGACGGCATTGAGTGAGTGGGTCATGGGGTTTGGGGGGAGGGGGGAAGAGCAGCTGTTGGAGAAAATCTGTGGCTTCCAGACCTCCACAGCTCAGTGACGGCATTGAGTGAGTGGGTCATGGGGTTTGGGGGGAGGGGGGAAGAGCAGCTGTTGGAGAAAATCTGTGGCTTTCAGACCTTCACAACTCAGTGACGGCATTGAGTGAGTCAGTCTCGAGTCATGGGTAGGGTATTTAGGGGATGAGGGTAGGGGAGGGGGTTGGAGACGTGGGGGGGAGAAGGGGGGGGGGGGGAGAGAGAGAAATTTGTGGCTTCCAGACCTCCACAACTCTGTGACGGTATTCAGTGAGTGAGTCATGGGGAGGGGGTTTGGGGGAGGGGGGAGGGGCAGAAGGGGGGAAAATCAGAAGTCTGTGGCCTCCAGACCTCCACAGCTCAGTGACGGCATTGAGTAAGTCATGGGGAGGGGGTTGGGGAGGTGTGTGGGAGGAGCAGGAGGGGGCGGGGAATCAGAAATCTGTGACCTCCAGACCTCCACAACTCAGTGACGGCATTGAGTGAGTCATGGGGAGAGGGTTGGGGGTGTGTGGGAGGGGCAGAAGGGGGTTGAGGGGGGGGGGGGGAATCAGAAATCTGTGACCTCCAGACCTCCACAACTCAGTGACGGCATTGAGTGAGCAAGTCATGGGGAGGGGGTTTGGGGGAAGGGTTGGAGGAAGGGGGGGGAGCAGCAGGTGGAGAAATCTGTGGCCTCCAGACCTCCACAACTCAGTGACGGCATTGAGTGAGCGAGTCATGGGGAGGGGGTTTGGGGGAGGGGGGAGGAGCAGAAGGGTGGGGGGGGGAATCAGAAGTCTGTGGCCTCCAGACCTCCACAACTCAGTGACGGCATTGAGTGAGCGAGTCATGGGGAGGGGAGGGAGGAGCAGAAGTGGAGGGAGTGGCAGAGGAGGGAGGGGGAAGGGCAACCTCTTGTGGCACCGTCACACGTGTGGACTGTACAGTTTTTCTTTTATAATTCTTTGTTTTCATATTCTAAGAATATTTACATTGTGCATAGGTTTGTGTGTATGTGTGTGTGTGTGATTGTGTGTCTGTGCTTGCCTATGTGTGTACATGTATATTTGTTTGTTTGTGTGTGTGTGTGTGTGTGTGTATGCCCGTGTGTGTGTGTATGTGTGTTTGTGTGCTTGCCTCCGTGTGTGTGTGTGGGAGGGGTTGGGGGGGGGGGGGGGGGGGTGCATACCCATGTGTGTGTGAATTTGTATGTGTGTGCTCATGTTAAGTACAGTGCCTGCATGGGTTGTTGTGGGTGCATGCATGCATAATGCATGTTTGTGCCTCTGTTTCCTTTCATGTGAATATAAACAAAATACAGTCAGTACACCAAGAAAACAGCAACAACAAACAAGAACGACCCCCCAAAAAAACAAAAAAACAAACCCAAACAAACAAAAAACCAAAAAAACTGTAGGTTTCTTGCATACCAAACTCAAGCTATAGTGATGATGCCTGACACTGTTGTAAATACCAAGTGTGTTCACAGAGAACTGGTACATCTTCTGCAGTCGAGGAACACAACCGTCTTCCTCGTTTCGGGGGGGTTCCGGCGCCTGATAGAACCTGCTGCACAGCTGCTCAACATTCCCAAAGAACACATCTTTGCTAACAGGTTGCTGTTTGATGAAAATGGTACTGGTCGTTTTTGTCTTCTTAAATTGTGTTTGGCTGAGGGTTTTGTTTTCATGAATGGTCAGTTTGAAAAATGTTTGGTGGTATTTTTGTTATTGTCAGTGAAAAAAACAGTACTTAGAATCCATGCATAAATAAGTTAGAAAAAACAACTAGTATGCATGATTGCATATAAACCGTTCAAACCATTACAAATGTCCACATCAGTTTCTTTTACTTCTTTTGCTTTTTTATGACTGTTAGTAAATCTTTCATTCAAATATAAGTTTCAATAAAGTTCCATGCTTTTTTTTCTGAAAGAATAAGAATGTTGTGAAATGTTGTGATGGTTATTTATTTCATTGTGAAAACTGTTTTGTTTGGATTAATTCTATTTATTCTACAATTACAGAATTTTTTTTCCCCTTACACATAATATAATCTTTGATAAAATTACTTTTATTTAACCTATTTTTAAAAGTTTGTCACTTTAGCAGTTGGCGTCTTGATGTCGTTTTCTGCACCTACCTATGTATGTGTATTAAGCTCATACCGTGGGTGTGCAACAGACAGTGAGACAGACATACGAACAAACTTCAGTGGAAAGCACTGAAAGAGAGAGAGAGAGAGAGAGAGAGAGAGTAGTATACATCACATAGAAAAACATATAATACTTCAAACGTAATTTTTCGCAGGCCAGTACAGTGGTTTTGATCAAGAGGAGCCAACATCGGAGTCTGGCGGCAAGCCAAGGGTTGTAGCCTTGCTGAAAGAAAAATATGGATTCCAGAAACTGGTGATGATTGGTGATGGCGCCACTGATATGGAAGCATCACCACCTGCGGTAATTGAAAAAAAAAAAAAAAAAAAAATTGTCGCATAGTTTCTAGCTGTACCCCTAATTTTTGGGAGTTATTTTTGTTTTGCCATTTTATGCACGTCTGCATTCGTTTCATTTAAATCATATCGTTTGGGGCATACGCATCATGATGTCGGAACAACATAGTTACAGAAAATGTATCATGATATAATGTAAGTAAAGATAGTGTTTTTGATCCTGTTGAAATTGATTTTTAGTCAAAGACTTAAGAGAATCCAAAATATTCATGGGTTTAGAGTAACTGAAGTGACAGGCACAATAGCCAAGTGGTTAAAGCATTAGACTTTCAGTCTTAGGGCCCCAGGTTCAAATCTGATTTGCAGCACCTCTTGGGTAAACTAAAGGGTGGAGATTTTTCCTCTCTTACAGGTCAACATATGTGCAGACCTGCTAGTGCCTGAACCCCCCTCGTGTATAAGTGCATGCAGGAGATCAAATACGCATGTTAAAGATCCCTTATTCATGCCAATGTTTGGTGGTTTATAGAAACAAGAACTTACCCACATTGCATCATCCCAACCTCCTCCTGAAACTGGAGTATGACTCTACATGGCAAGGTTAACTCTCTCCGGACGAAGGAATGCTCACACATTCCTACACAAAATGTATTCGGATTCGGACGAAGGAATGGAATAGCATTCTTCGAAAGTAAAATTCCATCACGCGCTGTACACGTGATTTTGTGATTAGCCAAGCAGAGTGTGCTATTCTGGGTCACTCCACAATCGAACAGTATGATTGGTCAGCCCGACATGTGTGGCCTGTCTCACACACACGCTGACAAAGTCACTGACCGGTCGTCTGCTTGCGTACCAGCCTGTTAGCAAAGCGGGCTCTTCTCAGAATGTTGTGAAGCGAACAAGGCAGTGACGGCAATGTTTTAGGGTTGCCGAAGTACTTGAAATGCTACAAACTGAAGGGTCGGACATTGAAGAGGTGGATGATGACAAAGAAGAAAGCGAATTTAATGCACAAAGCGAGCATGGGTATGGTGATTCGGGGTGAAAAATTGGCAGTATTTTCTACATATGGCAAAACTATAAAAATAAGGTGAGAAATTTGATTATCTTATATGTACTAGCTCAACATGTAATAAACCAGTTCTGAAAGTTTCATTTTCTTACACAGTATTTTGTATTTTTTGTAATTTTTTTCCAAACCCTTACAAATGGGCCATCTGTGGGGAAAAGCAAGGGAGAAAACTTGTCATCCCGAGTGAGTTAAAAAAAGTCATACATGTAAAGCCCACTATTGTGTACAAGTGAATATGGGAGTCACAGCCCACGAAAGAAGAAGAGTAACTAAGATGTCTTTATCCACAAGTGTGGTACAAGTTGTACATCTTTCATGAACCTCATTAACCCTTTCACTGCCAAACTTGCATTTATGCAGCAGTTGGGTAGATGACCCAGGTCACTGAAGGGTGACCAGATCATTGGTCTGTTATCCATGAACCTACTGCTCTTCATGTTTGGTGGTAGGAGAGGCCATGTTTTCTACAGATCACAGGGGTAATCCTCAGGTATTCTTAGACACCAAGGAATTTGCACTCTAAATTAACTGGCGGTGAAAGGGTTAAAAGAGCCGAAGCTGATCATGTTCTTGATCTGACTTGTAAATATTTACTTGGAAAAAAAATCGGTATATGAGTGTATGTGTTTGTGTGCTTGAATCTTGTGTGTATAATTGTGTGTGACTGTGAGGGAGAGAGAGAGAGAGAGAGAGAGAGAGAGATTGCACTTCTGCATGCATATTTTTTGGGGGTTGCTATATTTATAAACATGCATATATACATGTGTGTCTTTGTATGAGTGTGTGTGGTTGTTGATGCTTTATGAAATTTCAAATTACTGTTTACTTCGATGACAAGAATGATAATAATTCAAACTCAGAAAAACTATATAAAAAAAAAAAAGAAGAAGAAGATGTCTTTTATAATTCAATTTCTGTAATAAGTTTGCTTTTTATGACTGTTAATAAGTATGTAAATCAACTTTTTTTCCCCCTCCCAACAGGATGCCTTCATAGGCTATGGTGGTAACGTTGTGCGGGACAGTGTGAAAAGGAAGGCTGGATGGTTCGTGATGGACTTCAAGGACCTCATCTCTGCTCTCCAGTCAGCCAATTGATCTGTTCTTCTGATTAGGGGCACATGCGAAATGAAAATGTATCTGTGAGAGTAAGGACAGTATAGATACAGGATTATTAAGACAGTCATTAAAGGTTTGAGAAAGTTTGGAGAAACTAAGGTATCCGTTGTGAGGCTTGGGTTGTCAAAGTTTGTTTTCTTCAGGGGAGAGGAGACATGAAAAGTTAATATCTGATTCAGAAATCAAACACTACTGCAAACATCAATATTCATCGCTTTTGGGCAAAAACATTCTCCATTCTTGGATTTTTTTGTTGTTTGGTTTTTTTGGGTTTTTTTGTTTGTTTGTTTCCATCATCTGCACTGTTTCAGTGGCATTACTTCCACATTACTTATACCAAATCCCCCTCATACATAGCCACACCCAATTTCATCCTTTTCAGTCCCAAATATCAGAAGTCCACTGGGAACTGTTGATGTTAGGTTGCCAGGAGGCCACACTCCCCTTCTCAGTCCCAAATGTCGGAAGTCCACTGGGAACTGTTGATGTTAGGTTGCCAGGAGGCCACACTCCCCTTCTCAGTCCCAAATGTCGGAAGTCCACTGGGAACTGTTGATGTTAGGTTGCCAGGAGGCCACACTCCCCTTCTCAGTCCCAAATGTCGGAAGTCCACTGGGAACTGTTGATGTTAGGTTGCCAGGAGGCCACACTCCCCTTCTCAGTCCCAAATGTCGGCAGTCCACTGGGAACTGTTGATGTTAGGTTGCCAGGAGGCCACACTCCCCTTCTCAGTCCCAAATGTCAGAAGTCCACTGGGAACTGTTGATGTTAGGTTGCCAGGAGGCCACACTCCATAGGAGGCTGCTGCTGAGTCACTTTGGTTGTGTTCAGCTACTGACAACAATGTTAGCTAAGTCATGGAGCCATACTGAGTGAGAATCCCCCCCTAGAGCAGAGACTGCAACTATGCCCCTCCAACATCAGTCCCCAATGAATCTGCTGCTGAAAAAATCATTCCCAGAATTATTTCCCAAGCCTTGCAACTAACCTTCATTGCAAATGTGGATCATCATTTTTTAGACTCAAGAAAGATGAAAATGCTGAGCTGTTGTGAACTCAATGACATGTGGACAGAGTACAAAGATTTTCAAACCATGGCTTTGAAAAGATCTAGTCTTCTGTGCATATCGAGTTTTGACATTAAGTCAAAGTTTGTTTAAAGTTTGTAAATGTTGTGCCTTTTAAAACCTTTTTAAAGAATGAATCCTGGGATATGTTCTGGTGAGCAAGAGCAGTGTCCTTTTTACTGAAATCTATGGGCCTGTCCTGGTCCTTTGAGGGTTGTTGAGGCTGATACTGCTGATGCGTCTGGTGAATATGAAATGGTTTATAAATATCCTGGATAAGTCTTGTTGGGCTGGGACATGTGTTGAATGATAGGAAGTTACTGATATTATTATTATAACTGTGATCAATCAAGATGCTAGATTTTCTGACTTATCATTCCAGCATGCTTAATGATGATTGTTGACCTACATATCAGTCATAATTTTTGTCAGAAACAGCAGAAGATGGGACCATTCTAATTCGAGTATTACTACATTGTATTCGTAGCAATTTATTACTTAATTTTTACACGACGTATATATTTCTTTTAAACAGTACTTGATGCTTTTAGATGGTTATCACTTATTTCAAACAGGGACAGAACTGGGAGAGAGGGAAAAAAAAGCAGTTTTATGCTCCTGGCCACATAAACGTGTTGGCCCAAGCCCACAGAAAAAAAAAGAAAACAACAATAGCAAAACTTAATTCTAACAAATCTTATCTGTGAGGAAACAGTGTCCTCAGTAACCCAATAATGTGATAGTCCCATTATTTTCTGAACCAGATCTGTTCTGGATATGGTGTAAGTGATTTTATTGTTTTTGTCTAATGATGTCTTTCCGGTTTAATTGAAGCCACTGCAATGTAACTATTGATCTGTGACTGATCCCTTTGCCTTCCTCATGAAATAACTACTTGGTCCATGACTGATAATTATTATAAATGTTGGGAGGTTGAACCATGAGTTGTGATGTCCTTTTTTCTTGGTTATTATTGAACTCTGTAGACATTTGAAAAAATCCTTGTTACAAATGGATGAAGATCAGGACTGATAGTTTGTAACATGTTAATAGTAAGAATAACAAATCTAAGCACAACACAATAACAGAGAAGAGGTGAACGAAAAAGATGATTAAAAAAAAATGTATTGGAAAGTTGTTTTAGTTTGAAGTAATATTACTATTTTCTCTCCACATATTTTTGAGACAGCATATTGATTGTTTTTTTTAATTTTTTTATTTGGTTGTACTTTCACATTGTTTATCTGAAAGTTGTTTGATAAATTTATACTTGTGAAGAAGCACATCTTTTATGAATACCAAAAGGAACGAAATAAACAGGTAAACATGGTTGTCTTGTTTCATTTATTTACTGTCTTGTTTTTGTTTTGTATGTATTCATTAGCAACATAAACTATTCAGTATCATAAGTGCTGGCATTAACATTGTACCCCCGAGTACTAATTTATCCATGGTATGTGGTTGCCTCCCTTGCACTGCGTACAGATGTTTACGTTCTGCCATGGGCATGTTCAGTTTCACTTTCTAAATCAGTTGTTTCCGAGTCGGTGCTTTTAGCCTGTTGGCTTTAGCCTGTACATTGCTAGCCAAAGTTTTCTCGGGAGAATTGAGCATGTTTTTTGATAACCACGTGTACCTTTTGTGTATGAAGTCTGGATTTGACAATGCGCCTTTGCTGTTGCAATGCAGTTGTATTGATGGGGTACAAAGTGTCAAAAGAAACAAAACAACAGCACAGACTAAAGCATATTTCTTTCTTCCTGTGTTCATGGGCAACAGCTCCCATGCTCATGTATGAGTGGGGGGTTTCGAGTGTATGACTATTTGTACTCCATCATTATGGCAACGATTCTCTTGATTTTGGCGGCTGTGCTTGCTAGGTATGTTCATGTTTCCATAACCCACTGAAAACTGACATGGATTATGGGTTCTGTAACATGCATACCTGATCTTCTGCATGCGTATACAAATTAAGGGGGTTCAGGCACTAGCAAGTCAGCACCAACGAGATCGAAAATATCCCCCAGCACCCCCTGAAAAATGGTGTATGACTGCCTACATGGTAGGGATATAAATGGTCATACACATAGAAGCCCACTTCAGCACTATATGAGTGAATGTGGGAGTTGCAGCCCATGAAGGAGGAGAATGGTTTGTGCAAAAACCCCTAACCATACACCAACTTGTTTTCAAAACAGAAAACATCAGCACGCATGCCTATGATTGATCTAGACAAGATGACTTTCCACTCAAATGAACTATCTTTGTGCTTCTATGTGTATTCTTAATCTCTTTGTGCTTCTATGCGTTTTATGAATTGTTATGAATTCTGCCAGAGGACAGCACTTACGTTGCCGTGGGTTCTCTTTCAGTGCACCAAGTGTGTGCTGCACATGAGACCTTGGTTTATCATCTCGTCTGAATGAGTAGATGCTCTCTTTGATTTTCCAGTCAGACTTGGGAGAAAGAGTGAGACTAGGAATCAAACCCAGCTACTCACATAAACAATTCCTTTGGCAGAGAAGCGTCTTAACCATTCTGCCACCTTCCTCATTTTAACTCACTCAGTACGGCCAGTCCTCTCTTCTCCTCTACACAGACCCCTCGGATGTCCAGTGGGTGTCTGAATGACCCAACCTTTAGCTTCTGTTGTCAGAATTGTGGTATTCGTTGTCAACATTCACGTCTTCAGTATAAGAGCTTTCCGCTTGCAATATTTTGATGATGGTAATTGGGGTGAAACGCTGTTAACGTCGTCTCTTTCGCCGTTCCTATGGAGAGAGTTTGCTGATGTCTAGCTTTGTGAAAGAAACACAGGGAGTGGAGGGGAGAGGTGCCTTTAAAAAAAACCCAAACAAACATACATTTAAAGCTGGATACATAAGAATTAAAAAAAAAGAAAAAAGAAAAAAAAGAAGCTATTATTCCAGCTTTTAGTACAGTCGTACAATCAGCTCCACATGATCCATGGTCAGTCTTAACACTGTGCCACAGCATCCAAATAATGTTTTAATACAACTTCACTGCCACCATAATACTAACTTTATAAAACAGCACATGCCTGAAATGAATAGTTGGTGGTGGGAAAAACAAAAGAACACCCCCCGACCCCCACGCCCCCCAAAAAACGCCTCCATTTTATCAAATAAATTCCTGATGATCCACAGAAATCAGATGATGCACAGACATCTTAAGCTCATATAAAAAAAGTCGAGACAGAAAGGTCTAAAACTAACTGAAAAAAAAAAAAATCAACAAAACTGCTCTTTTCAAAAGAGGTGTGTGTATTTCTAGCAAGTTAGTATCTTAATATTTTTCATACTCCCATGCCATGTATACTGTTGAACGCCCATAGCGCCTCAGGCTGAGAGCTGTATGAATGCACATCATCATTTTTTACTTTCATCGTTAGATAATTCTTTTCATGACTTCATGAGCTACTGAAATAGTATTTCTACTTACTTTTCATGATTCTGAACCTCTACAAACTAGCCTATCCATTTGGTGCTGAGTCCAGTCGGGTGGCAGAATGAAACAAAATATACATAACTGGATAACAGCTATTTCATTTCTGAATCAACAACTTCACTAACATCATCAGTGATGTGAACATGAAATACTTGCAGTCACGCACATGCTCTCTTTCTCTCATACAATACATGTGGGGCATGTGCTAGTTCATGCGACGTCAAAGGTAAATGAAACAAAGCTTAACTCTTTCCATACGAATGGCGAAAGAGACGACGTTAACAGCGTTTCACCCCAATTACCATCATCAAAATATTGCAAGCGGAAGGCTCTTATACTGAAGACGTGAATGTTGACAGAGAATACCACAGTCCTGACGACGGAAGCTAAAGGTTGGGTCATTCAGACACCCTCTGGACATCCAAGGGGTCTGTGTAGAGGAGAAGAGAGGACTGGCCGTACTGAGTGAGTTAAGAGCCTACTGGCTGGTGCCCTTAGAGTCAAGATGTTAGGGCTGTAGTCTTGGTTTCAGCATGGAGGTGTAAGTTCAAAGGGGCGAGTCCTGGCTGTGTGTCAGGGCGAGGGGGCCATCTGCCGTTCCAAGGGGAAGTCCTGGGATGTCTAATAAGGTATCATGTTCTCCAAATGGAAAATGTTTATAAAAACTGTGGGTTGTAAAATATCACCCACTTTTGTTCAAAGGTGTCCACAAAAAGAGGTAAACTTTCTCCATTAGGTGTGTTGTTTTTTTTATAGACTCAGCAGTCCTTTTTCATTTTATTGTTGTATTCTGTTTTCATCTCTTTTGCACAAGGGTTTAACTGCTGAACGGACAATAAAATATGTAAGTGTCAGTCTCTATCTCTCTCTTTGTCACACACACACATCCATACTAATACACACTATCACAGTTGCAAATGAGACTTCAAAAAAAACTCCTTTTTCTTATCAAATTCAAGGATCAATTTCACCTACGTTTAAGATTCTCCCTCACTGGTCAACTTATGTATATTCACACATATCAAATACACACATTTCTATCTGCCTCATAGCATGTGCATTTTCTCTATCACATACTTTTCCTTTCTCTTGCAGACACACATAATTTCAATCACTCCTCCTCACAGACATACATGTGCATTTATGCATGCATTAATACACTAAAACACACAATCACACACACACACACACATACACACACACTCTCCTCACAGACATACATGTACAATTTATGAATGCATTTTCACACACACCCACACACACACACACACAAAAGCAACACAAAAACTTTCCAATACACACTAAACAGAACCCCCCACAATGAACCACCACAATGCCTAGACAAATTCCAAAAGCACACATCTGACTGAAGTTTTTTAAAAGAGTCCACATTTTCCTCAAAGCAAGCTCATCCACAGAACTGAAGTGGTGTGACAGCAGCAGAACCTTGCTGCTTCCCTCCCTTGCCCCACGGCACGGAGATGGCTTACACTGCTTACGTGTAGGCCAGGAGATTGATGTCATAACATCCGTCCACCTGTTTGTAACACACATCAGTGTAGCAGTTGCAATCGTAATGTTGTAGCTATAAGATTCATTCAGTACAACCAGAGATGTCGTAACACTTGTCCACCTGTTCGTAATACACATCAGTGTAACCGTTGTAACAGTACTGTTGTAGTTATAAGATTCATTCAGTACAACCAGAGATGTCGAAACACCTGTCCACCTGTTTGTAACACACATCAGTGTAACCACTGTAACAGTACTGTTGTAGTTGTAAGATTCATTCAGTACAACCAGAGATGTCATAACACCTGTCCACCTGTTTGTAACACACATCAGTGTAACCGTTGTAACAGTACTGTTGTAGTTGAAAGATTCATTCAGTACAACCAGAGATGTCGTAACACTTGTCCACCTGTTCGTAATACACATCAGTGTAACCGTTGCAACAGTACTGTTGTAGTTATAAGATTCATTCAGTACAACCAGAGATGTCGTAACACCTGTCCACCTGTTTGTAACACACATCAGTGTAGCAGTTGCAATCGTAATGTTGTAGTTGAAAGATTCATTCAGTACAACCAGAGATGTCGTAACTCCTGTCCACCTGTTTGTAACACACATCAGTGTAACCGTTGCAACAGTACTGTTGTAGTTGAAAGATTCATTCAGTACAACCAGAGATGTCGTAACACCTGTCCACCTGTTCGTAACACACATCAGTGTAACCGTTGCAACAGTACTGTTGTAGTTGAAAGATTCATTCAGTACAACCTGAAAGAACTCTGGCTGGACTTTTAAAAATAAGAAATTTTAACCCCTTGACTGCTGAAATCAGTGTGGCATGTGTTTCAAGTGCAGTCGATTCTGTCTGTGTGCATATCAATGGTGTAACTGAATTTGCTGATCAGGACCATTGGATTTCTAGAACAAAATACTGCTGAATGGACAAACAAAACAAACCAAACAAGCAAACAAAAAAAAAAAAAAAAGGAAAGAAAGAAAGTAAGCATAAAGAAAATGAGCAAACCAGAAACAAAAAGAGAGACAGAAAAGAGGAAATTTATAAATTTCTAGCAGATAATTTCCAAAATGTGGGAATACCGTTTATGCTGAAAAATCCCCCCCCACCCCCCCCCCCCCCACCTCCCCCTCCCCCAGAATACCCACTGGAGGAGAAAATTGTGCAAACTGTCAGCCTGACAGAGCTGAAAGGGTTAATTACTTGTCCAACAAAAAAAAAAAAGAAGGAAAAAAAAAAGAAGACAATTTTTGCTTATAGTCCAGCCGACCACACAGGGCCATAACAGGGCAGCTCTATTAAACTCTGTCACATCTGGAGAATGGCATAATGTCACATCTGGAGGATGGCATAATGTCACATCTGGAGAATGGCATCATGTCACATCTGGAGAATGGCATAATATCACATCTGGAGAATGACATAATGTCACATCTGGAGGATGGCATAATGTCACATCTGGAGAATGGCATAATGTCACATCTGGAGAATGGCATAATGTCACATCTGGAGAATGGCATAATATCACATCTGGAGAATGACATAAAATAATCACAACCATCAAGCACTTTTAAGGCAAGTAAAACTAGGCAGTGTTGATGATGTGAGCCCTTCCGCTTACTTTATCATCCCCAGATCACAAAAAATGTAATAAAAAAAAAAGATAACAAATACTTCAAAGCCATACATACATAAAAAAACAACAACAACCCCAACTTAAAAAGCTATACAGCAAATAACACTTCAGACTGGATAGCTGGTGCCCATGCCAGATGGTGTGCGGGGAGGTTGATTACTTTACAGTTACATTAACGATCTAATTTCTTAATATTTACATCAATTAAAAAAAACAAAACAAAAAACTGAAAAACCCCTCATACGTTTCTCTGAAATCAGAACTCCTACTAAAGTTCAACAATTCTGAATCACCAACTCACCTCAAACCTTCCCAGCGACTGTGACGTTTGGTTGGTGGCGACCTCCTCAGCCAAGGCCCATAACTGCTGCAGGTTGGCCGAGAGACCTTCCAGATCTGGCACGCCCTGTTGGTTTGGTGTGTGATGAGAGATCTCTTTTGTTAGTTTTCCATCGAACGTAGTACAGAACTAAAACGTAAACAATATACAATCTGTTTTTTTTTCTTTCCTTTCCCCTTCACCCTGATTATTTCAGTATCCGGAACAAGGCATCAACAAAGCATGCAGGGTCAATGCAAGATAATATACAACTACAACAACATAACATCTGCTACAGCAACATCCATGCGCATGATTTTTTTTTTTTTTGGGGGGGGGGGGGGGGGGGGGGGGGGGGGGGCTCAACAGGAACTGAGTAAACTTATAAATGATTGTTAAAGGACTCATGCGTATTTTGCTCATCACTACATATACTTACAAACTGAATACATGGAATAAAACAAGCACAATTAAGAAAGAATGTTTCTATTCTTGTTTAATACAGAATTTTGTCTTTGACTTTGTCACATGAAAATGAACTGTTAATGTCTCTGTATGGAAATCTTAAATTTGTCACACTGAAAGCCTGCATTTGCCACAAGGAAATCTCCATTTTGCCATTTGAAAAACTATAATTTCCAAAAGGAAATCTTGACCATGTCAAAAAAAAAAAAAAAAAGAAAAAAAAAGAGATCTCATACAAAAAAAAAGTATAACTTTTCATTTTTGACATCCTGAACTTTTGTTTCTACAAAGAAATAAATTTCCTTTGTGAAAATACTTTCTTTTACACTCGCAAATTTTGTAGGGTGTGTGTATGTATGCATTTGTGTATGTGTGTGTGTGTATGTACGTGTGTGTGTGTGTGTGTGTGTGTGTGTGTGTAGTATTACTCTTTTGTCACAACAGATTTCTATGTCTGAAATTCAGGCTGCTCTCCCCAGGGAGAGCGCATCGCTACACTGATAATGCCACCCTCTTTTTTTCTGCCTGAAATTCTGTTTGTTTTCCTGTTGAAGTGGATATTTCTACAGAATTTGCCAGGGACAACTATTTTGTTGCCATAGGTTCTTTACATGCGCTAACTGCATGCTGCACATGGAAACTCATTTTTCATCTCATCTGAATGACTAGCGTCCAGACCACCACTGAAGGTCTAGTGGAGAGGGAGAAAATACTGGTGACTTGAGCGATTCAAATTAGTGTGCTCAGATTCTCTCACTTCCAAAGCAAACATGTCACCACTTATCCAACACTCAACTCTGTGTGTGTGTGTGTGTGTGTGTGTGTGTGTGTGTTCATGTGTGTGACTTCCATAACAACAATTATGTGGCATTTCCCTGTATAATTTCACCATCACTATCTTTTTCCATCCAAAACACACACCCACACACACACTCACACACACACACCACAACACACACACACACACACACACAAACAAAAGGGAAGATTATCTTCCTGTAGTCTGTAACCATAACTTCCATATTTCAATCACTACAAGTAACAATAAACTATAGTTACTCCACTGAGCTGGCAGACTGAAGAATACATGTGCACAAAGTAAAAGTCCAACTGAATAAGCAGAGCAAAGGAGGAAGGCATACATGGATGCTGAACTTCACCATAAAAAAAAGAATAGAACAAGAATTAAATCATCTGCCTCCCCGAGCAAAGCATTACAGGTGCTTTATTGTTTTTCGCTTTTAATATAAACAGAGAGTGAAGAAGAACGATACAGCTTCAAAGCATCCCGCTGTTAATGCAGTGATTCATATCTACAGTGGGTTAACTGTGTGCGGTGTGTGTGTGTGTGTGTGTGTGCATGGGTGTGTGTGTGTGTGTGTGTGTGTGTGTGTGTGTGTGTGCATGGGTGTGTGTGTGTGTGTGTGTGTGTGCATGGGTGTGTGTGTGTGTGTGTTTGTGTGTAATATATATATATATATATATATATATGTATATATATATATATATATATATATATATATATATATATATATATATATATTATACAGTCTATCATAACATATTTACAGAATCCAAGAGGGAGTGGTCCTTATGACATGTGACTTTTGATGCAATACTACACCGACAAGCATATACACATGGCAGTGATGCCTCATCATACAGACGGATACGTGCACTGATAGCAACTTCTGTGTTAGTAATTGTTAAACATATATATATATGTTTCCTGGAGTTCAAAAGCTGTTATCCTGAACATGGAGAATGGATTAGCAGTAACTTCGCAGAAGAATTTTGGACCGTACACACTCAAGAAATAAATGAAACGTATAGCACAGCTTTTATAATCTAAGTTACCTGATTAGTAACTGATTATCCTTTCATTCAATGATCTCTTCCAAAAAAATGATTGAGACCATTTTTCAATACACAGTCCTTTGTCATAAACTTTTCCAAGCATTATGAGACAGAGAAAAGAGAGGGGAGAGAAAATGATAATTACATCATTCAAGAAAAAAAGAAAGAAAAGAAACACATGACCATAACATTAAATTTTTTCAAGCTATCTACAAACATAGCTGCGAAATGGACTGAAACTTCCACTACAAGCTTCATTAGTGCCCAACGTAGTGATGGAGACGAGTGAAAAAGAGATGAAAACTGTGACTGTAACTATGTAGAAGAGATCGACCGAGACTGTCAGTGGCCGGTGAGTATGAGGGAAGCGGTCCTTACCCCCCCTTCCCCACCACCCGAAGGTGAGGAAGACGCTACTGTCTGCAATGCCAACACCACATCAAACAGGTCACATCAAATGTACGGCATGCATTTATTCATATACATAACACACAACCTGTCAATTCTATTAAAAAAAAAAAAAAAAAAAAAAAAAGGATTCTGTAAACCCATCTAGGCTAGAACTAACCACAATACATCAGTCTACATCCCCCCACAACACAAACAAGGGATTAATGAACTATAATTAATCAGCACGAAGCAACCGACCCATCCAGACAAGCACACATATTATAGAACCAACAAGAACACATGCATGGACACACACTGAGTCAGATAAAGAGTATACAGACAGCAATCGCACTGTGACATGCACTGCTGCAGAATCACATCAGATGGATTCAAAGAAGAAATGAATATGACAGGGATTAGCATTATTTTCACAATCCACAAAGGAAGGTACCTGGTTGTGTTCAAAACTAAGGATAGAAACAGGTCAAACTTTATGGCTGGAAGTATAGAAAACACGAAATTAACAAACAATGAGGCCAGGAGATGAAATGATTAACAAATATGAAATAGTAAAGAGTGGTAACTCTCTCCATTCACAAGGTACACAACTTCAAGTCAGTGCTGCTTACGAGTGTCTGGGTTTGTTCCAATGTAATGTTTATTTACCTGTGTGCTAGCTGAATCGGTGAAGTGTCTGGGTTTGTTCCAATGTAACGTTTATTTACCTGTGTGCTAGCTGAATCGGTGAAGTGTCTGGGTTTGTTCCAATGTAACGTTTATTTACCTGTGTGCTAGCTGAATCGGGGAAGTGTCTGGGTTTGTTCCAATGTAACGTTTATTTACCTGTGTGCTAGCTGAATCGGTGAAGTGTCTGGGTTTGTTCCAATGTAACGTTTATTTACCGGTGTGCTAGCTGAATCGGTAGCATAAGCAGCACTGATTTGAAGTTGTGTACCTTTTGAATGGAGAGAATTACCACTCTTTACTATTTCATATTTACAGAAAACACATCATAAAGATTAGTTTGATCTTAAGAGATGAGTGAAAATTATGCAACCATTTCTTTTTCTCTTTTTTTTTTTCTGTCCCAGCTTACATGCTTTCTGAGGACGATCTACTTTTCTCTCGAGTGTGTGAGCCACAACTCCTACATTTCTTTCTATCTACTGGCAGAGAAGAGCAGGAGTTTCTGCAGGTATTTTTGTTCTTACTCTATTCATGCAGCCATACTCTGATTTTTGGGGTAGACGCATGCTCAAGTTTGTTCATACGCAATGTTTCCCCCAATCTATAACAAGCTGACATAGTTCATGCAATCTTTAACTCTTTGACTCTCAGAATTATTAGTATTTTTTTTTTACCCAAGAATCACCAATCTCACAAAAGGAATCACAAAAATTAGAATAGTGCTCAAATGTATATACGAGTAAACGTTCCTTTTTTTCCCTTCTTCTTCTTCTTTAGTTTCAACTTTTAGTATGGGATATACTTTCGATTTGTAGACTGGAGTATGTTTTCAACTGTCAGGCAGGGGGACATACGGTTTCTGCTTTTTTCAGTCTGTCTGTGATATGTTTTCAGTTGTTTTACATGCTGGGAAATCTTTTTCAGTTTTCCATCAGAGATAATAACCTTGCCATTTATGGCACTCTACAAATCATCCATTCTCTGACTGACCTGTCACTGTTTCGGCACAGGTCTGGATATCTCAACACATTTCAATGGTGTTCTCTCTGTCTCTTTCCCCTGTTTAAACTATCCTTCTGTGGCCACTATGACTTTGTAACCACCCTCAGTGGCATGGGTCTGAGGCCTGTTCATTAAACCATTCAGAGTTCAGAGAGTTCAGAGTTCTCTCTCACCTGTTCATCAGCAATGATAGAGTTAAAACTCAGACAGAGATCAAGGAACACAAAGATAGTTTCCAACAGTCACTTTCCCCCCAGATCAGACACTGCTGCAAAAAGAATCATAAAGGAAGACAGCATACCAGTTATTATCATTTACACAGGAATTAGCTTTAGACCTACCCCTCCATCCCCACAGAAAAGAAGGAAAAAGTACACACGAAAACAGCAGGACAGAACACCCACACCCACACCCATGCACGCGAGTGCACACACACACACATGCACAAGCACACGCCAAGACAGACATACACACATACCTACATAGACATACACACAGAGTGACACACACACACACACACACACACACACTGCAAACCCAGCATAGCATAGCACTCCAAACTGATCTACACATTCACAATCCGTGCACTTACTTTCAGCTGTGCAGAAAGATCAGATCAAACACGAACACAACATCATCAAATGGTTTATCCATGCTTCAATGAATATCATACAGGATCAAATGCAGATAACACATTAAACATTTTTGGCAGTTTACTTTTGATACATAAAAAAACACACAGGGAAGAACAACAATATTCAGACATCCTATAATAATAATAATAATGGTATCTATACAGTGCTGAATCTAATCTTGTACAGGGACAAATCAAAGCGCTTTCGCACCAGTCATTCACACACATACATAACTCTAAAACTGGAGAAACCGAAGACAAGGAAAGGGAGACTATTTTGGGAAGAGGTGAGTTTTAAGGCCAGACTTGAAAGAGCTGAGTGTGGAGACTTGACAAAGCGAAAGAGGGAAAGTTCATTCCAATTGCAAGGTCCAGAGACAGAGAAAGAATGGTGGCCAACAGTCGAGTGTTTGAATCTGGGTATGCGTAAACAGAGTGCACTATGAATGCAAGTGTATACTTGTGAACAATTATGCAATTCATTTTCCTTAGTCTATTCATCATTTACCTCTTTAGTTACAATGTTCTCAATATCTCAATCAGAACTGTGTACAAAGTAACACACACACACACACACACACACACACACACACACACACACACACACAAACAAACAAACAAACACGCATGTGCATGAGCGCACACAAAGAAAAAAAGCAAAATCAACTAATTAATCATCAATGGCTTTTTAACATATACTATTATATATTTACCAGTTTCAAGCACACTTGTCCCAGCAGAAAATATTTTTTCAAAGATTGACATAAGAAGCTAAGCAGGCAAGCACGCAGTCAGATAATCATAACCAAACAAGAATGATAACAAATAGAATAATAACAGAACAATAATAACAACAAAAATGTTCTAAAGTTTAATGATCAGTCACAATAACTATCTTAATTTTGTTTGAAGGAATAAACAAGCTGATTGTACTTACACACACACACACACACACACACACACACACACACACACACACAGACCACACACACTGCACTTAAATGTCAATATAAATTTGAATTAAATTGTAGCTCAGTAAGCAAAGACATGTGACAGATTTAAATGATCTGCATGGAAACAGTTTTTGCCTTCCAATCAATACTCCTTGAAAAACAACAACAGCAACAACCAAAAGAACCCTGAGAAATATCAAGTGTGCATTTCTAGTGAATGGCTGGAAAACTAATCATGATCACATATACATATATATAATTTCTTTTTAAAGAAAGTGATTAATACCATATTCATGCCACAAGACTGAATCAATACAAATCCAAAACACAATTAAACGTGCACCTGTACATAAAACAAGAAAACACCCTAATACACAATGAACCTGACACCATACTCACTAAACCAGCCAAACAAACAAACAAAAAAAAAAAACCCCAAAACAACAAAACAAACAAACAAAAACATTGAAAACAACAACAACAAAACAAAAAAGACAGACATTTGTTCCTAGGAATCTGTCCAATAAAACTAAGGAAAATCTTTTTTTTTTTTAAAAGAAAAAAAAAAAAAAAAAGAAGAAAGAAAAACCCTGTATATAACAAGCACACCCTAAGACACCCATGTAGCACTTTCAAAATCAACAGTGTGGCAAGAATCAACAACAACAACAACAACAACAAAAATGATTAAAAACAAAACAACAACCCCAAAAACCAAAACAGATGGTAAATAAAAACCTACCTCCACGGTTTTCTTCTGGAACTTGTCCTTGGGATCCTCCATGAGCCATGCTGGCAGTGGACTGGTCTTGGGGCCCTGAGTACACAGTGACACTAAATCATAAACATGTCTCCAATAAAATAATAACTAAATAATAATCAAAACATAAATAACAGCAAAGCATCAAATATGCGATACTTCTTTTCACTCTCCTTTTTTTTTTTTAATCTGTACTAACATGCGCACACACACACATGTACACACACACTCTCTCTCTCTCACACACACACACATGCACACACAAATACACACACACACACACACACACACAAACACACACATACACACACAAATACATGTAAACACACACACACACACACACACACACACACACATACACACACAAGCATGCACGCAAAACACACACAAACACACATACCAGTCATTCTAATTTGTTTTCATTCCTTTTTCAACAAAGAAACATTACACAAAAAAACAATCACCAAAACAACAACAACAACAATAATGACACACAAACACTATCATCAAACACCAACAAACAATAATTACAAAAAATTACAACACAAAACAAAGAGAACATGTGAACACTCTTTCCTGACCCCAGGACTACGGAAAAGTCGAAGGTCCTCCAGCTTGAACTCTCTCCACACTGGAGATGGCTGCTGAAGGATGACACGCAGAGCATTCACATTGCTCAGCTCACAGCGAAACTGAAAAAAAATGACAATCAGTGCTGGTACACTGACATTGCTCAGCTCACATGAAGGTGAAAAACTAGGGCAAGCACACTGATGTTGTTCAGCTCACAGCCAAACTGAAAAAAAACCCACAAAAAAACGATCAGGACAATTACACTGATGTTGTTTAGTTCACAGTGAAACTGAAAAACCAATCATCAGGGCATGCACACTGACATTGTTTCAACTCACAGCGAAACTGAAAAAATGACAGTCAGTGCAAAGTACACTGACATTGTTCAGCTCACAGCGAAACTGAAAAAGATATCAATGAGGGCAAGTAAATTGACAATGTTCAACTCACAGCAAAACTGAAAAAAAATGACAATCAGTGCAAAGCACATTGACACTGTTCAGCTCACAGCGAAACTGAAAAAATGGCAGTCAAGGCAAGTACACTGACACTGTTCAACTCACAGCGAAATAATAAAAAAAAGAGACCAAATGACCATCAGGGCAAGTACACATATGTTGTTCAGCTCACAGTAAAACTGAAAAAAAATCACCATCAGGGTAGGTACACTGATGTTGTTCAGTTTACAGCAAAACTGAAAAATCAATCATCAAGGTAAGCACATTGACGTTGTTCAGCTCAAAGTAAAACTGAGAAAAATGACCATCAGGGCAAGTACATGGACGTTGTCCAGCTCACAGTGAAATTGAAAAAAATTATCATCAGAGCAAGTACACTGACGATGTTCAGCTCGCAGCAAAACTAAAAAAAATGACAATCATGGCAAGCACATTGACACTGTTTAACTTCCAGCAAAACTGAAAAAGTGATTGTCGGAGCAAGTACACTGATGATGCTCAGCTCACAGTGAAACTGAAAAGAATTACCGTCAGGGCAAGCATAGGGACGTTGTTCAGCTCACAGCGAAACTCAAAAGAATTAGCCTATGGATGTTGTTCAGCTCACAGCGAAACTCAAAAGAATTAGCATATGGACGTTGTCCAGCTCACAGCGAAACTCAAAAGAATTAGCATATGGACGTTGTTCAGCTCACAGCGAAACTCAAAAGAATTACCGTCAGGGCAAGCATATGGACGTTGTTCAGCTCACAGCGAAACTCAAAAGAATTACCGTCAGGGCAAGCATATGGACGTTGTTCAGCTCACAGCAAAACTCAAAAGAATTACCGTCAGGGCAAGCATATGGATGTTGTTCAGCTCACAGCGAAACTCAAAAGAATTACCGTCAGGGCAAGCATATGGACGTTGTTCAGCTCACAGCGAAACTCAAAAGAATTACCGTCAGGGCAAGCATATGGACGTTGTTCAGCTCACAGCGAAACTCAAAAGAATTACCGTCAGGGCAAGCATATGGATGTTGTTCAGCTCACAGCAAAACTGAAACATGAGCATCAGGGCAAACACACTGACGTTCATATCACAGCCAGACTGAAAAACCAATCATCAGGTCAGGTACACTGACGTTGTTCAGCTCACAGTGAACCTGAAACATGACCATCAGGGCAGGTACACTGATGTTGTTCAGCTCACAGTGAACCTGAAACATGACCATCAGGGCAAGTACACTGATGTCGTTCAGCTCACAGCCAGACTGATAAACCAAACATCAGGGCAAGCACACTGATGTCGTTCAGCTCACAGCCAAACTGATAAACCAAACATCAGGGCAAGCACACTGATGTCGTTCAGCTCACAGCCAGACTGATAAACCAAACATCAGGGCAAGCACACTGATGTCATTCAGCTCACAGCCAAACTGATAAACCAAACATCAGGGCAAGCACACTGATGTCGTTCAGCTCACAGCCAAACTGATAAACCAAACATCAGGGCAAGCACACTGATGTCGTTCAGCTCACAGCCAAACTGATAAACCAAACATCAGGGCAAGCACACTGATGTCGTTCAGCTCACAGCCAAACTGATAAACCAAACATCAGGGCAAGCACACTGATGTCGTTCAGCTCACAGCCAAACTGATAAACCAAACATCAGGGCAAGCACACTGATGTCGTTCAGCTCACAGCCAGACTGATAAACCAAACATCAGGGCAAGCACACTGATGCTGTTCAGCCCCACTGTCTTACTCTGGCTCAGCACCTCTTATCATTTAAAATACCTGAACGACAGGCGCAATAGCTGAGTGGTTAAAGCGTTGGACTGTCAATCTGAGGGTCCCGGGTTCGAATCACGGTGACGGCGCCTGGTGGGTAAAGGGTGGAGATTTTTACGATCTCCCAGGTCAACATATGTGCAGACCTGCTAGTAAAAACAGTCATACACGTAAAAGCCCACTCGTGTGCATACAAGTGAACGCAGAAGAAGAAAAATACCTGAAGGAAAGCTGAAGGGAAGTGCTTAAAGCAAGCGATGGCTCGGAGTTGTGCATCTTTGTTTCGCCTAACTTTATGAAGAACAAAAATTGCTGTCTAGCTTAATTTGGTCACTGAACAGAACACTAAGTTAGATCAAACTTTCCAAACAGCAAAAATTACTGTATGTCTTGCTTAATGAAATCAGTGAAAAGATTAACATCTTTAAAAAAAAAAAAAAAAAAAAAAAAGCCAAAATTCCTCACTCTATTACTCTACATGTTGCTGAATTCCACAGAAAGGTTGTCTAACTTTCGCAAAATTATCTTGCTTAATTCAGCACAAAAAGAAAAAAACAAAACAAAAGCCACATCTAACTTTGTAAAAGATCCAAAATTACTGTGTATCTTGCTTAATTCAGCGAAACGTTATGTGTTATTTCATAAAGAGACAAAATTACTGAAGGTCTTGCTTAATTCAGCGAAACGTTATGTCTTATTTCATAAAGAGACAAAATTACTGAAGGTCTTGCTTAATTCTACTAACAAAAACAAAAAACAAAAAAAAAAAGGGACAAATCTTAAATCTGTTCCTATAATTTTCTTGTAACATATACTGTACTCACATAACTAGATATGTCTGTTGACCTACCACTGCTTTACCAACAGTCACACTTTCATTCATAAACCATCTTGATCTGTGCTGAGGA
>NC_134883.1:24224603-24227103 GCF_041734735.1 Babylonia areolata | reverse complement strand
CAGAACGACTGAAACATACCTGTTGCAAAATCTGCCCACTATCTCTTATCTTTATTGACTGAACAATGGTCTAGAATCATACAGATTATTTTCAGGATGAAACACCACCTGTTTTCTGTTCATTTTGTTTATATATATATATATATATATATATATATATATATAAAATCACCATCATCCACTTATTTCTCAAATAAGTAATATTTCCAATATTTCCAACAATCTGCAAGATCATTTTCAGCTTGAAACTGTGCAGGAGTGATTTTTATCAGCAGAATCGATCAGTACCATGTCCGAAACTGCAGAAAAATATATCTCACTCTTCATCATCTGAACTCAAACAGTACAAAGAGTATAATGGTTTGTTTTTGTTTTTTTTTGTTCAAGAAAATATTTACTCTGGATATTTTCATACTCTGAGAAAGCAGATATAAAATGCATGGAGAATACTAAAGCAATGGCCTTTCTTTTACATAAAAAAAAAACCAAAACCAAAAAACACCCCACTTTGATACATGTAGTGATGTACACTAATATTGACTTCAAATAATATTCTCTGAATACAGTGATAGCAATGCAAAGTTACGTCAGATTCACAAATAAACACATGAAGCTTGCTTTTAAACATAATGTGATTACTGTGATAATAATCATCATAATAATGAAGATAACTATATTATGACTGAAGCTTGCTTGACCGGTTGCCTTGACAACACACACACACACACACACACACACACACACCCTAAAATGACAAAAACTAGAAGACAGGGAGACACAAAATTAAAGGCGTCATTCACACCACTCCTCTAGAACACCATGGGCAGCAGAAGAGACACACAATATCGGGGTAGGTGCAGATTGCAAGAGGAAGAAGGGAAGAGTCAGCACTGTCTTTTCCAGATTCAGCAGAACCCATTTTGGCAGGCACAACAGAGGCTAATGCAGTGACTTTCAATCTGAAGGTTCTGGCTTTTGAATCCCAGATGCAGCACCAGATGGGTTGAGGGTGGAGATTTTTCTGATCCACAAGGTCAACAGATCAGAAGACCTGCTAGTGCCTGAACCCCATTCAGAAAATCAACTACACATGTCAAAGATCCCCAAATCCATGTTAGCGTTCGGTGGGTGGTGGAAACAAGACGGTGCTCAACATGCAAATCCCTGAAAACAGAGTATGGTTGCCTGTATGACAGGGTTAAAAATGGTCATACACGTTATTCCCCTTTGCACGTATGAGTGAACATGGGGGTTGGTTCCCACAAAATAAATGCTGATGAAGAAGACGACAAAGAGGAAGAACACTTTCATTACAGGAAGAGAAATAAGGATGTCAGCAGAGAGGTCAACAGTGATGGCAGGTAGACTGGAAGTGTGTGGGTATCAGAACTTCAAAAAAAAAAAATTCAAAAAAAAATTCACAGAGACAGGAATAAATGTTGGCAGACAAAATCATCACATCAGGGAGACCGGAAGTGCATTTGGGTACAGTATCATCACTCAGAAAGATTGTGGGATAAAGGAAAGAAAGTAACAAAATTGCAGTTCTTTTTTTAATTTTCTTTTTCTTTTTTTTTTCTTTCTTTTTTTTAAATAGGTAATTTACTATGTTCTATGAAAAGTGAATTCTGAAGCATAGCTGTTAGTAAATACTATTGACAACAACCAACAACAACAACATCAACAACAATAGCAGCAACGCTGATGATGATGATAACGATAATGATAACGACAATAAACTAATAATGATAATGAAATAGGAATACTAATAGTGATAGAAAATTAACAATAATTTTTTATTTTTTTATTATGATGACCATGATAACATTCTGACTCATGATTATATTCTCATTTATGAATACAGTAACAGGAGAGAAAGTACAGTGTCAAAGTAAAGCCTTGCTTTATTCAGTTCCAGGAAAACAGGCGATGCGTTGCCACAAAGTATCATGTTGCGACACACATTTTGGGAAAGCAAAAAGGGGTTTTGTGTTCATTGCTTTTCTTACCTTCAGAATTCCTCCCTTTAAATAAATCAAAGAACACTGTTATGCTGCAGTGAAAATTATGGAGAATCTGCATGTTAACTAAGAGAGCAATAAACAGAAAAGAAATGGAATGGATAATTTAGGTTTTATGTAAATGAGTCCCAGTTAAATACTGTTGGTAATTCACGCATTATGTATGTATGCTCAAGCAAATTAAGATCAATTGTTTAATTCATGAAAATTAACTTCACAGGCCACTTAATCTGCGTGTAGCATTTACACTTTAACTGTTCAAATGTTATCAACTTACCTAGGGTATTAAACAAGGTTGAAAAGTACATTCATAAAATGGTTTCTGACCTCTCAAACTGAAAGCATTTTACAATAGCATGTCAATCATACACACTGCACACAAGAATGCATACACAAGCGTGCACACAGACGCACACATACACACACTTTATGAAATGGATGTGGATCCAAACAATATAGATATGGAATGGAGTAACCTA
>NC_134883.1:24194603-24219603 GCF_041734735.1 Babylonia areolata | reverse complement strand
GGACGGACAGAACATCAATTTAAAAGAAAAAAATATTGACTTTGACAAGTGCATTACAATTTACAGTACATGTAAAAGAAAACGTATGTGTATCCCACAAATAAAAGGAGACTGATATTGAAGGGGACATAAAAAAAAGGCCTTAAGGCCTAGGCAGTCAAATGCCAGTCCATCTGCTACTACTACTACTACTACTACTACTACTAGGACAATTCTTTCCATGAATATTGGTTCATCTGCTCTCACATCAATACATTTTCATTGTTTGTGGTGAATGAGATGCGACCCATGACGATGTATTTTCTGTACATTAGACATGGGATTATGGGTTCATCAGCACAGTCAGCAATGACACTCACTTATGATTGGATTGAGACATTTTTACACAAAATTAATACCAGCAGCCAGGTTGGTGAGTAAAAAAAAACAAACAAAAAAAACCCACACACACCCCCACCCCCCAAAAAAACAACAACAGTTGTTTAGAGCTGTCACTAGTGTCAGCTATTCCAGTTTGGCATACCTTGTTACATTTATCTTGATTTTTTATGCATCATTAATGTTAAGTTTAAATCTTTGTACTTTTTAAGATAAAATGTATTTTGTTTCTTTGAAAAATAATAAATGGATTGAGTATTTTATATAAATACTCACAGTTACAAAGAAAAGCTAAGGTGCAAAAATTGTGGAGTGATTACTTTAACGTCACTTCCACTATCACAAAAAAAAAAGAGAAAAGGGGGGAAATAAGACATGCACAAAAAATAAGGTGCAAAAATGGTTTGTGTGAAAATAAACTACGTGTCCTTTCTATGAATGATGAACAAATAAAAAAAAGATTGAACAACAGTATAGAATAATTTACTATCCAGCCAGAATTTTCGTGATTGTCAAGTAAAGTATATTAAATGATACTACTATTACTAGATAAGCATGAACATTTCAGTTAGTGCACTTCATAAAATAAGTAGACTTTGTTGAGGTTTTTTTTAACACGTGTGATGTGACATAGCAGATCATGATTCAAAACTGAATATTTGCATCTAGCATATATGATGATGATGATGATGATGATGATGATAACAACTGGACATTTATTTGTGCTTTCCTCATTGCACAAAGTGCTTTTCAATCCACACACACACGCGTACAAAACACACTCACTGACTCAGGCCTCAACTCACAATCATGCACAATAAACATGTGTGCATACAAACTTGTACATACAATACAAACATACACACATACATACATGTATACATAGATAGATACATGCATACATATACATACGTATACATACATGTATACATACATACGTATACATACATACATACATACATACATATACATGCACCCATCCATATATACATACATTTGACGCACACACAATACAGCATTACAAATGTACCTACACAATCAGTAAACTACTTTCATGTATGAGAGAGGGTCTACAGGAAATGCTGCTGGAAGAAGAAAGTCTTGAGGTTAGATTTAAAGGAAGGCAGTGGAGGGCTGTGATGGACGTGGTGAGGCAACGAGTTCCATATTTGAATAGCGGATGATGAAAAGGCTCAGCCACTGTGCTGTTCTCTTTTGTATTTTGGGAAGCGGGAGGTGCTATCATCGGCAGCAGAGTGAAGAGAGCAGGAGGGTGATATTCATATTAGATATGAAAGATGTCAGAGAGGAATCGGGATGCAGTTTCAAATATGACATGGTTGGTAGCAGAGATAGGCGGCTTTGTATTTGATTCTTTGCTTTATGGGTGACCAGTGCAACTCTTTTAGAAGGGGCGTGCAGTGTGTGGATCTTTTTGCGTTATAAATCAGTTTGGCAGCAGTGTTTTGTACCTGCTGTAGTGGTCTCAGGAGTGTTTGCTGACAACTGATAAGAAGTAGAAAAAATATATATACACACACACAATATTGCAAAGGTTGAACTTTCTCAGTACAAAATCCAGGGTACCCAGGATGCTTTATATATATAATTATTTGTTTTTCCACTGACTCAGTAACTGAATTGAGGATATTTTCTTATGATCAGTTCTGAAATTTTCAGTCTCACTCTTAGACTTTGTCATTTTTTTGTTTATATATTCATCTGTGTCTGTGATTAAAATTTTGCCCAGAAATTGTAAGTGGGGTGTAGTTCTAACTGTCATTAAGATCAGGTGCTAAAGTCTCTGATCTGTAGGCATAGCAGTCTTATACCAGCTGAGTGGCATAGAAAGTTGTCTGATGCGCCATGGTGTAAACAGCAGTTGTAAGAAAGATTAAATGAGTTTCACATGTTGGGTTTGAAAAGAAAATATCCTGAAGTACATTGAACACTTAGTCTTGTGATGCCCATGGAGAATTAAGGGCTTATTGTATTTCCTTTAATGATTGATAGGTTCTGTCATGTCCTATTGTCAAGATCAAATTGCTTTGATCATAGATTATGTTACATCAGTAAACATTATTGTGGGGGAAAAACTGCAAACGTATTTTAGGTTTTAGAAGTAAAATGAAATAAGAAAGATTACTATATCAACATTCTTTTTTCTGAGCATATTATTGAAAGCAAAAGCAAATCAAAAGAAAGAAAAAAGTGTCATTGAATTCATGCAACTTGCAAGTGATTCAGCTTTAAATTTTGGTTTGGTGTCATATACTGTACCATGTCAAACTGATGCAAACTAGGCCTATTGGTTTGCTCTGCTTGGCCAAATTTCGCGCGGCTAACAGTGAAAAGACGGGCCCACCCGCTCTCAGCCAATCAAACGCCTCTAAAAACTATAAGCGCTTAATCATTCCGTGTAAGTATATTTAACACCAAACATGGAGTATAATACAAACTCCTCCTATCAGTTCAGTGAAAGGAGAAGGTGTAGCACATTCAGTTGTGTAATGTGTGGAAGAATATGTATTACAATAATTTTTACATAGAATTAATGAATATTATGTCATTGTTGTGTTTGTTTCAGGTGAAGATTGCATCCAACTTTATTCTCCATGCTCCTCCAGGAGAATTCAATGAAGTCTTCACTGGTAAGTCAGGGTGGGATGGCTCAGTATAAATAACTGAAGAAAAATGTGTCTCTTGAGAAAAAAACAACTTTAGTTGTGAATCTTGAGAAAAAAAAACAACTTTAGTTGTGATGCTTCCAGTTATGGAGGCTGCCTTTTTGGACAATGTTATGATGTCACATGTCACAAGTTTGGAGACTCACTTTTGCATTTGGGTGACTTGTGCAAAGTCTGTGGTGAAATGGATTCAAGTTTAGATCATATAATTTTGAAACTGAGTTGCAGAAGAAGAATGAAAATACGCTGCTGAAATGTCAACAACAGAGACAGATCAAAGTTGTGAGTGTGATGTGAAAACTGCATGTTTGCCAACTCTGTTGTGTCAGTATGGCAATAGAAAGCATGTGTTGCAGAGACAATGATTTGACTAACTCATCTTTTGAAAATGATGAAAGTGATGGGCCAGCAGTTTGAATTGTTTTCCATAGCTGGTCTTAACCAGGCAGTACCAGAAGCTGGTTTTGTGGCACAGTTGATGCAACATAACAATTGACCTCTTCCTGTTTTCTTTCCAGATAGCGAAGCCCAATATGGTGGTGCTCTGTGTTGTGCCAGGCTGACACGAGTGATAATTTAAATCAATATAATTGCTTTAATGTGCAGATATGTTCAGTTCAAATTTTGATGCATGGGTTTATAGTAATTAGTATATTTTCCCATTTCCCAGGTTTTCAGAGCATGATCATATTTCACTATGTGTCCATTTTTATACCCTTTCACCGCCATGGTCGCATTTCGGCACCAGCTAGGTAAAGCACCCATGTCAATGAAATGCAACCAGATGATGGGTCTTTTGTGCATTAACCTAATGCTCTTAATTTTCAGTGGTAGGATTGGCCATTTTTTTCTACACATCACAGGGGAATCCCCAGCTATTCTTAGACACCATCTTTTCTGTGGTTCCTGCACAAGGTTCTAAACTGACTGGCGATGAAAGGGTTAAGAGTCATGCATAGTACAATTAGTAGTAAAATAGTAGTAATTAACAAAATTTATTGAAGCACTCCAGTAATGTCTTTACATATTTAAAATCAGTGCTGACAGTTTAGTATTATGACTGCAGTTTAACTCTTCAATGATTCCAAAGGTTTGGAGTTTTCATTTCTTGGTTTGAGCTGGAGACTGAGGTCAGCAGAGTTCAGACAGCTGTGGGAAATTGCAGGAAAAGACTTCAGAATAAATTTGGCACTCAGAAATCTCTTTTTTTTTTTCTTTTTTTTCTTTTTCTTTTTTTTAAGAATTAATGAATTACATAATTTTTTAGCCCTGTGTATGGGAATTCCAGAGTATACAACTTTCGTTTTTACAAGGATGATGAAAATGTGTCCACAAAGAACAGTCTGCTCCACTGCTTTGTAATCTAAGTATTGTCAGGCGAAAAAATGTTGAGAGGAGTGAAGGCTTTGATTCTCATCTATCTGTGAAAATTGCTTCGTTTCACTGGCACGTTTCTTCATTCGTGTCCTTCCAGATGTAAGGATACTCTTAGATGATGACAATCTCCTGAGAGAACAAGCTTCAGGGTGAGTACTGCATTAATTTTTGTTGGGTGTAGAAATTTGCATGATGAAGTAAGTGTTAAATGACCTTTAATGGTTTTTTTTTTGTTTTTTTTTTTCAGTCAGACAGGCTGATTCATGTAGTGTTATTTTCTGTAAGGTCTTAAGCTTGGTGAACTGAACTATTTAAACTTTGTTTTAAACTTTAATTCAGGAAGTTTGTTTTGGGGGCTTGTATTTTGATATAGTTTTGATGATCAGACATGCTTGTTATGCCACATAATGTAGATCTAGATCAGCCTTTTTAATTTCCAGTGTTTTCATATGGCTTTCCACTTTAGAATTAGATTGTAGCACTTCACACAAAAGCAATTTTGGAAATCTTTTTTTTTTTGTTTGTTTGTTTTTGGGTTTTTTGGGTTTTTTTTGTATATTAACTCTTTCCGGACGAAGGAATGCTCACGCATTCCTACACAAAACGTATTCGGTTTCGGACGAAGGAATGGAATAGCATTCTCCGAAAGTAAAATTCCATCATGCGCTGTACACATGATTTTGTGATCAGCCAAGCAGAGTGCGCTATTCTGGGTCACTCCACAATCGAACAGTATGATTGGTTAGTCTGGGATGTGTGGCCTGTCTCGCACACATGCTGACAAAGTCACTGACCGGTCGTCTGCTCGCGTGCCAGCCTGTTAGCAAAGCGGCCTCTTCTCAGAATGTTGTGAAGCGAACAAAGCAGTGACGGCAATGTTTTAGGGTTGCCGAAGTACTTGAAATGCTACAAACTGAAGGGTCGGACATTGAAGAGGTGGATGATGACAAAGAAGAAAGCGAATTTAATGCAGAAAGCGAGCATGGGTATGGTGATTCGGGGTGAAAAATTGGCAGTATTTTCTACATATGGCAAAACTGTAAAAATAAGATGAGAAATTTTATTTTTTTTATATGTAATAGCTCAACACGTAATAAACCAGTTCTGAAAGTTTCATTTTCTTACACAGTATTTTGTATTTTTTGTAATTTTTTTTCCAAACCCTTACAAATGGGCTGTCTGTGGGGAAAAGCAAGGGAGAAAACTTGTCGTCCTGAGTGAGTTAACAATTGAATTACTGAAATTTTATAATGAGTCAATGACATAGTGTAAATTGTGTAGATTGATTGAAATCTTATGTGTTGAAACATGTCGTTTTCCGTCAGTCTTAGCCACATTAGGTTCACATTTCATTGATATTTAAACATCTGGTAGGTGTACCTTTGTATGCGTCTGATTTTAAACAATTCCCCTCTTTACCAAGACTGTACTGTTCAGTTAACTTCATTAACAAAATGCCTAGGCTGACATATATAGAAAGATCCCTATTATGATAAACTTTTTATGCAAGATGTCTGCAAATGACGGCATGTTCAAATACAAATTTCGGTGTGATCTGTATCTGTCATGATAGTCAGTTCAGTACCCTCTTCAAAATATTTATATGCAAAAAGCACTTGCAAGGTGTACACACACACCCCTTCCCCCCAGCCCTGTCCCCCCCACACATGCACAAACCACATGAATAATTACGAGTCACACTGTGTGTAAATCTGTGGTGTTTAGAGGGTTAGATGAAATTATGTCTCTGCAACTGCAGCAGTTTCTTCTGTGCTGTTGTATAAATGGTGCTGACTGATGTTGACCTTTCAGAGCCTTTGCCCAGTACAACAGGGACCAATTCACTCCATGCAAGGTGGAAGGTGCTGAGCTTCAGGTGAGTTTAAAAAGATGTAATTTGTAAAGATTGTTTATTTGCTTATAAGAATATGATTTATCAACGTTCATTTGCTTACAGGTGCAGATCGTTACCTTTATGTGTGTTTGTTTAGTGTGTATATGGCTGGAATTGTCATAATCGTGTGAATGAAGTCCACATTGAGTAATGGTTCTCTTGTAAAAGTTTGTAGGCAACTGGCTGATATATGTAGCTGTGTTTGTTGTGTGAATTATGATATGACTCATGGTAAAACTCATGGTGTGATTTTTTCTGTGAGAGAGAGGGAGAGAGATTCAGATTCAGATGTTTTATTCATAAAGGCCATGGCCCCTTAGAATGGGGTACAGAGAGAGATCCTTTCCTGTCCTTTTTCTCTTTTTACATATCTTAACCCCTAGGCTGCCTATACGATGAGATAACTCATCATTGCAAGCATGTATGCTTCACTGCCACAATGATGAGATAACTCATCATCGAAATATTCTGACTTTTCCCTGATCTGCATCAAGTTCGTTGACAAAAATACTGGTAGTTTTTGCTTGGGAAATCTTTCTAGATTCTATTCATAGCTAGAAACCCCACTACATCATGAGGCAGTCCTTTATTTGAACGTTTTGGTTGCGTTACTGCCACAGTGTTTGCCTGGCTCTTTCCTTGCTCGCTCAACAAAATGTCAAACACTGTGCTCAAGACATGCAATCGTGTGTACTAAATCAACCAAGATTGCTTTCTTTAGCTGATACTCAGAAAGAATTGAGGCATAAATCAAAGAAGACAGTGATGAACTTTTATCAGACGATTTGATAGAAAATAACGGGAGCAATGAAGAGACTGGCCAAGATATTACTATCAGTGAGTGATATTGGCTGTAGAGCTGTAGCAGACGACAGAAAGTGATCAAATTATTAGCAGGACACACTGTGAGCCATATTCTTGGCACTTGGCTAACATGGTCTGATGAGAACCCGTTAAAGTGACCATGTGAGAGGGGTGAAGAGGATGGGGGGATGGAGACCGAGGGGGTGTGGCCTCACATCCATGTTATCACTTGGAGTAGTCACAATGCATTGCATATCTCTCTTTTTTATATATATTTTGGTTGTTCTAGTATAAATTTGTGAGTACAGGTATTATCCATTTGTCCAGAAAATATGATATTTTAGTGCAAATTACCTGAATAATGTTTGTAATGAACAAGTTGAAAATGTGACAAAATACAAAACACTGATTTCAAAACAACAGTATGTCACTGAAAATACATATAATTGGAAAACATCATGTGTTTTGTATTCTTTATTCAGTTACCTTTCAGAAAATATATACTTTTATGGGTCTTTCTCCAATAACAAAGAGCACAAAATTTTTTGAAAATATATACCCTGATTTTGTGGAAAAAACCCTGGCAAATCGATCACTTGAGTCTCATTTCCCTGGCAGCGAAAGGGTTAAAAGCTTTATGATGTGGCTCAGTTCTTTAGGATTTATAGTAACGACTGATTTGCACAGAGAGTTGATGGGACTGAGGGAGATTAAATTTCTGTGTTATTTTAGGGATGTATACTGTTTTTTGTGTGTTCACATCAGTCCCAACATGCATTTTTTTCTTTCTCCTCACCCTCTTCTCCCCTGCACACACCCATCCCTTTCACCCCTTTCCAGGGTTTTTGTATAGAAATGAATAAAAATTTTGGTTTTTGAAATCTGTGTGGCATGCTTTGAAGGCAAGTGTAAATTATGCATAATGGGTTTGTGGTGGTGAGCGGTGCTGACACTAGTGAACAGACAAATGTTTTGGCAAAGTGTGATTGTAGTGAATGAGAACTTGGTGTGAAAGGGCTGTCTGAGTGAGTGGAGCTTGACAGTGGTGATTGGGCTGGACAAAAGGTGGATTGGAAGCGGCATGGACTGTTTTTGTGTGCTTCCAGGTTTTAATCACAGAGCATGGGGACCAAGGCTCAGGGAGGTTCCTTGATCCCAGAACCAAACAAACCTTCAGGTTGGCTCTTAAGTGTGATGTGTTTTGTTGTATTTTTTTTGTTGAGTTAAAATTGTGCTGTTCTAATAAATGTGCTAAAGTAAAATTGGTACATGGGATTTAAGAAATAAAAACAAGTATCATGCCTGTGCTGTAACTTAAGCATTTTTTTAAAATTGTGTGTGTGTGTGTGTGTGTGTGTGTGTGTGTGCATAAGTTTGTATATATATTTATATGTGCACACAAATGCAGTGGTACGTTTATGAGATGACTGAACACTCAGCTCAAACACAGGGCCTCAGAATTTCATTTCTGTTAGCATTGCCATAAGTTACTGGAATGATGTCTTTTACCAGTTTCCATCTTTCCACAGATATGTAGGTATGGTAATGTTACATATATATCAGTGTCCATCTTTCACCCAGGTTTCCCACCTTCCTTAGATATGCACAGGGTTTGCAGGGAGTCATGGAAGTTTTGAAAAGTCTTGGAAAGATGAGAGAACCATTTCCAAGGCTGGAAAAGTCTTGGGGAAAATATGTTTTTCCATCAGGGTCTGGAAAAAGTCTTGGAACTTCAATAAAACCATTGACCAGCACCATTTAACAAGTAGCTTGATGCATTTAAAAAAAAAAAAAAAAAAAGAAGAAGAAGAAAGAAACGGAAAAGAAAAAAAATAATGAAAAATGTATCGATGCTGGGATATCTGCCGATCTCTTTTGTCAGTGGTGCTGGCAGACGACGTTTTTGATACTGTTTGTCTGAGTGTTTGGCATGGAAGATGTTCACTCTGGCCTGGAAAATGTATGGAAAGTTGTTTGGTCACATCTGTGGAAACCCTTTATGCAGGAATGGTAGTGTTTAAATATATATCATTGCCTGTCTTTCATCCAGGTATGACCATTTACGGAAGGAGGCTAGTGATTACTCACCGGCGGATGTGGACAAGAGGGCCGAGCCGTGGCGAGCAGAGGTGGAGGCAGCAATGACCAGCTATGTGCAGAACCACTACCCCCACGGGGTTGCCACCGTGTACGGCAACACTGCTGACGGCAACATCACTCTCATCGCCTGCATTGAGAGTCACCAGTTCCAACCCAGGAACTTCTGGTGAGGATAGAACATGTTTAGTTGGTGGTTGTTGTTTTTTTTGTCTGTGAGGGTAGGTAATCCTCCTGGATGTGTTTTGTTTCTGCATTTTTTTTCTTCCTTCACTATTGTCTTGACTTTTCTGCTTTCCTGGTCCATTTCTTTTTTTTCCAGGAAGCCTTGACACTTTTTGCTCTTTTCTGCAGTCCATGATATACTGTGTGCAGTTTTGCTCTTGCATTTATGTAGTGCTATTGTAAACTTAATAATAATAATAATAGTTTTTCTTTGGCGCGATATCCAGCACCAGTGCTGCTCAAAGCGCCTTACATCATCCAGTTGACCATAAACATGCCTTAAAAAAACACATCAGCCACTATCTGACAATATGAATGAAAAAGCACACTTAAGAGATGAATCAGATTATAAAAGAGATGAAGTAAATAAGGCTTAGATTAAAACAAAATGCATTTCATAGAACACACACACACACACACACACACACACACACACACACACACACATATATATATATATATATATATATATATATATATATATATATATATATATATATATATATAGATGTCCCTCCCTTACAGACACACACACACATACTCGCACACACACACACACACACACACACACACTGACATTAAATATCAACTACACTGAAAACAAAATTAAGATATTTCTTATTTTCTAACATAGAATTCTGTTCGGACATACTAACATGCCTACACACACACGCGTGCCAGAGCACTTGGGAATGGGCATCTGTCCATTTACTGTTACATGCTTATTTGGCCATTGTATGCATTGTTTGGCTTTGAATTTTATTTATTTATTTGTTTATTTTTTTGACTCACTTGTGTAAACAAAGTGAGTCTGTGTTATGACCAGGTGTATTTGTTGTTGTTGTTATTTGTTATTCATTTTTTAACCTTAATCTTTATAATTATCAAATGCAGTGATTTTGAAGGCCTTGCCTCTCTTGTTATGACCTTTTATAATCTGGGGATCATAAAGTAAGCAGAAGAGCTGATGTCTTCAGCACAACCGCCTCTTATTTGCCTTATAGAGCTTAAGGGTTAAAATATGTCATAAACTGTGTTGTCTTGCAGGTGTTTGTTTTTTTTTTTCAGATGTGACAGGGTTTTGTGTATAACGCAGTTAAATTTTTTGGGCAGTGCTGACTTATCCCTATGTGGTTGGCTGGACAATATAAGCAACAATGTCAATGTGAAATGTGAAAATCAATTTTCAGTCCCCATGTGTGCGGATATGGAGGTGTTGTTTATGTACAGTTAACACTTGCAACCTGTATGTGTTCAGGAATGGACGATGGAGATCCCAGTGGTCTGTTACTTTCTCGGAGTCCGGCGGCTCAGCTGAAGTGACAGGACTACTGAAGGTGCAGGTAGGTGTTTTTAATTGTGGGTTGTGGTTTTTTTCCCCTCAGCTCAAATTCTAACTCTCACTTGCCAAAGATCGAAATGGAAGTACACACAAGCTAATCAACTCTCCAGAAATTTTAGCATGTGTGCACAAACACGCTTGCACACACTCAGTCATACACACACTCGCATACACACATACACACACACATGCTCATCTCCATGCATGCACACACACACACACACACATTCCACACTCCATACCTCACGCTCAAACTACAGTACACTCTCTCTCTCTCTCTCTCTCTCTCTCTCTCTCTCTCTCTCTGTCTCTCTCTGTCTCTCTCTCTCTCCCACATGTGCACACACACGTTTGTGACATGGATGTGAATTTGATATATACATATTCAGAACAGAAAAAGTAGCAAAGGTAAAACTGCCATAACCTTGTGGTGTGAAACAAGGTGTGGCAGGATTGTTGGCTGGTTTGAAGAAAGTAGTGTAACAAACTCTGCCAGAGACCATTTTCTTTACCTCATTGGGTGAATGGGCATCTCATTCTTGTCCTGTTTGTCTTAGATGTACCACATAAAATGAAATGTATTTTAAGAATTAATGTCCTCATATCTTGTGTGAAGGATAATTTGTTTCTGGTGACTTGGAACAAGTAGCACAGCTATCCCTGTGTCACATATATTTATTTTAGGTAAATATAAATTACATTGCCGTGAGAGGTGAGGAACAGGGAGAGAAGATGGCAAGAACTGGTTGCCAGGGTATTGGTGGTGCCCTTATGGTCCGAGACTATGGGTTGGAAGAAGAAAGATGTTATCCTGTGATGATTTGTGGTGTTTCTGAAACAGAGTTTTTATGGACTTCACTTTCTCTGTTCTCATCTTGAAGTAAATGCCATTACTTCCCCCCCCCCTAGTTTATTTTGATATTGATGTTCATTCAGTTGTGTTGATGGTTTCCAGGTTCACTACTATGAGGATGGGAATGTGCAGTTAGTCAGTTCTAAAGAAATCAAGGAGAACTTGAAAGTAACGGTGAGTAACTGCTCTCTGTGGGAGTGGTCATGTACGTTTGTAAGAGTGTGTCTGTGTTTGTGTTGTGTGTATGTTGTTTTGTGTGTGTGTGTGTGTGTTTGTATGTGAGATAGAATGCATGTGTTTGTGAGAGTGTATCTGTTCGTTCTGTTGTGTTCCTTCGCATTATTTTAATCTCTTCTTTTGATTCACATACAGCTGTAAATTCATCTGGAGAGCGTGCTATGTTTCATTTTGATAATTGTTGTTTTTGTTGTTGTTATCATTATTAAGTAAAACTTTCACAAGATTATTGCAGGTATTACTGTTTTAGATATGCTTGATGTATATGCCTCTGTTCAGAGAAAATCAGAATTCTGTTGTTGTTGTTTTTTTTTGTTTTTTTTTGTTGTTGTTGTTGTTGTTGCATTTTTCCTTATGGATTTTGCTTTGTCTTGTGATTGCAGAAAGAGGAACCAACGGCAAAGGCTTTTGTGAAGTTAGTGACAGATGCTGAGAGTGAATACCAGGTGGGAAAAATGTTGGTTTGCACTTGTGTGTGTGTGTGTGTGTGTGTGTGTGTGTGTGTGTGTATTTGGTGTTTCCATTGGTTTTAATGAAATTTGGAAAAAAAAGAATTTTATCACTTTAGTTTTGTTGTTATATTTTGCTCATGGCAAGCATGTGAAAGCTAAAACCACAGTCACTTATTGTGTTATGGTTTTCAGTCTTTAGAAGGAATGGAAAGAGAGGAGAGAGAGAGAGAGAGAGAGAGAGAAAAGCCAGTCAAAAAATGCAGTGAAACAAAAGCTTTCAGACTGCTATTTTCACCCAATCTTCCAAGTGAGCATGGATGGGTAGGTTTGGTTTTCAGCATTCTAATTGAGGATATAATTATATGTGGTCTTTGCCTTGAAGCTCTTTGCTTCATTCTTTCACAGAAAAATGGGGACTGATATGCTTATTGAACATTTGCTGGTCATGTGTTTGTGTGTATGCGGTTGTGTTTGTGTGTACACACGCTTTTTTTCGTGCATGGTGTACTTGATGAATGTATGTTTATGTTATGCATATCTTTTTTTATTGTAAATGCCACAAGCTCCCGGCTTGGGAGGTGTGAACGTCAGTCTGCATTATAAGTAAAATTGTTATTACTATTATTATTATCATCTTATTTCTGTCCTTTTCAGAGAGCTTTGTCAGAAAACTACCAGACGATGTCCGACACGACCTTCAAGGCCTTGCGCCGGCAGCTGCCCGTCACTCGCACCAAGATCGACTGGAACAAGATATTGGGCTACAAGATAGGCGGGGAGCTGAAGAACTGACGCCCGTTCTCGCTCTCTCTCTCTTCTCTCTGCACTCTCCTCCTCCTGCTCTCTGGTCTTGCCAAGCTCACCAGTACGTTTTAGCGTTTATAGACTGAAGTTTTGCATCTGAAGTTGGTTTTGGGGAGGGGTGGGGAGGGACGAACCCTCCACCCCTGTGTCTCCCTGACGCTCCAGAGGGCGAGGGGATGGCAGGACTGTTGTTGGTTGTAGGCTGGCTTGGCCTGATCCACAGAGCTGGGACACTGGTGTTTTGGTTTTTGTTTTGTTGTGGGATTAGTAGACTTTTAAAGAGCTGCTTACTGTGCAGCAGCAGCAGCAATTTAAAGGTGTTTTTTTTTTTTTTTTTTTCAGTTCAGGTACCTTGTTGGGTGGGTGGGGATAGTGGGTGAGGGGAAGCGGATGACAAGGTGTAGATAGTAGGGTGGAGGAGGTGGTGGTGGAGAGGCCTGTTTTTTTGTTTTTTGTTTTTGTTGGATTTTTTTTTTCTTGAATCAGCATCAGTCATGTCCATGGGGGCAGACTTGATTGATGGTAGTCCATGGCATGTTGTTTTCCATTCCTTCAGTGCTTGATTTTAATTTGTGTCATTGTTTTTGGGTTTTTTTTTTAATGTTTTCAGGTTGGTTTTTTTTTTGTTTTTTTTTCATATTCTTTTTTTTATTTATGATGAGTAGGGTTTAGTTTGAAATTCTTAGATAATTGAAGATGGATTATGCTCTTTGATGAAGTGGGTGGTGAAATAATACAAATAAATAACTGGTTTCTGGCTCTGTGGTCTCAGTCCAGGGGAAGGAAGAACTTCCGTTATCCGTTATTTATGTGTGGTAGGAGCAGGGGGTTAGGGGCGTGGGGGTGGAGAGAAGTAACAACTGGTGTTCAGAACAAAAGAAAAACAAAAACAAAAAAAAAAAAAAAGAAAGAGAGAAGCAGAGTTGACTTTTTTCTTTTCATTTTTTTAAACCACCCAACCACTTTGGAATTATTACTTTTACCTTCTTTTGCCATGTACCCTTTTTCATTCACTTGGTTCCATAAACTGGTTTTTACAGATCATGTACAAATTATCAAAGGTAACCCATCAGTGTTTTTTTTCTTACCTTTTTTTTTATTTTTTTTTTTTTTATTTTTTTAAATTTTGTTTGTTTGTTTATCCTTCTTTCCTTGGTTTTATTGTATTTATTGTTACAGTGTGTACAATTGTTTCATGCACTGTTTTGACTGAGGAGTGTGAGAGATTTGAAGTTCCAAGGCAACATGCAGCCTTTAAACCTGAGGAGCAAGCCAAGCTAGTACTTGTATATGTGTTATGTATGCAATCAGCGCTCTTTGCTTCGATCATTTACCCAGTTCAGTTTTATTAATGATTAAAGGAATAAAAGAAATCAACCTAACATTGATCATGCTGGTCTTAATGTGTGTCTATGTGTGTTTCTGTGCGTGTGTGTATTGTGTTTTTCTGTGTGACTCTGTGTGTGTGTGTATGGGTGTGTCATCATCAAGTAGTCAACTGTAAAAGTGTGGTGTCACATTGTTGACACCCTGATTGTTACTGACAAGTAAGCTTGTCAGAGAAGTGGTTTTGCCTGAGATTAAGATTTGAAATTACAGGTCAGAATGTCAATCACCAATCGTTGTTTGGACGTCACCCTTTTGAATTTTCCTTCTTTTTTTTTTCTTTTTTTTTATATTTTGTTCAGCATGATATGTGCGCAAAAAGTTGGAAGTGCTGTTAAAAGTTATGCAGTGCTGATCTCATTCCAGCAAGACTAGGCAGTCAAAAAGCAGTTTGAAGGGAGAGGGTCGTTCTTGTTTTACATAAGTCAAGTGGAATAGGGAGGAAGAGACAAAAGTTAGATACCTTTAGATATGTAAAGTTAAGTCAGCTGCTGGAAATCTTTCCTTTTTAAATTTTTTTTTTTTTTAATTTATTTGTTTTTTGCATCAGTAAGTTCCTGAAGACCAGAGTAATCATACTCTATGAATATTTTGAAATGAATATTGTTTTTCTCTTGAATCTAGCAAATGGACAAAACTTTCTCGGAAGCAAAGGTATCCCTTCTTGCCACTACCCCATCATCTTCAGATGGGAAAAGTAATAACACCATCATTCTTAATCCACCCTTGCCTTTTTGTTATTCACTTTGTGTACATTGTATCGGCGAAAGCTCAAATGACAGGGGTTGGGTTTGGAGGCATATATTTTTCTGTTTGTGTAAGACACCTTGGCAGAAGCTGTGACCTGAAACTGAATCTGAAAGATTAAAAGAAAGAGCAGAGTCTCCCATGAACTCTGAAGTCTTTACATGCCTCGGGAAGAAACTGGTTACCTACCCTTGACTGCCAGGTTTGATTTATAAAGATAATTTCAACAAAGCCTAGAACTGTATTTTCTTTTCTTCAACCCTTCTCTCTCGCTTGCTTTCTGTCTGTCTGTAACTGAGAACAGGCTTTGAGCTTTGGTGAAAGCAAGTTGTTTGATGCTTTTATAATTGGGGATCGGAAACCAGTGAAGTTATTTTAGGGGAGGTAGGGGGTTGTATATATATTTTTTTTATTTTATAACATAATGCAAGCAGAGAACTTTTTTTTTTTGTGTGTTTTTTTTTTCATGTGTTACGATGATGTTTTCTTATGTTACTTATATAGTTCTTCAGGGTCAGGTATTTTTCCATTTTCGGTGCATTTTCAGGTCCAATTTCATTTTCTAAGTAACAGTTTTCAAGGGTAATTCCACCCTTGTACACTTAACGCACACATGCACACACACAAAAACTTGCACAGTTATGCACTCATGTGCAAATACATGCACACACACACATGCACACACACACACACACTTGAAGAAGCAGCATGATGTTAACAAATTCGTTGTATCCTTTTGTTCCAGCTCAAGTATGAACTGAGGAAACACTAAAGATACCATCATGTCTTTTATTAATGTATTCTGAAATTATTTCTGTCATGTATTTTATTTTATTTCATGTTGTTTCATCTAAAACAAATGCCTTCAGTTAAATTAAACATCTTTGAAAGCCCCTATTTCCAGTCTGTTGTTTTGTATTTTCCACTTCTGAGTTCCTGCATTGGGCATTTCCCCATCTGTTTGCCACTTTTCTATCGATCAGAAAAAAAGGTCAAAGCCTGTTTATTTCAGCTGTAAAATTAATGACTTTTTTCACTTGTGTGTGTATGTGTGTGCGTGTGTGTGTACATGTGTGTGCGTGTGTGTGTGCGTGTGAACACATCCCTCTTCCCCTCTTCTATTCCCTATATATTCCCCATCTTGTTAGTGCTGTGTTTCACATGTGCTATGCAAAGTTGTTTTCAAAGTGTCCTGTTTGGATCCCCTCCTCCCTCTCTATCTGTCTTTCTGTCTGTCTATGTCTGTCTGTCTTCTGTGTAATCCACCCCCATCCTGTCCATGGCTAATCATTGCTGTCATCATCATCTTGTTTTCAGGTTTCACTGGATCCACACAGCTGTTTTCAAAGTGTCTTTGTCCTTTCATTCCAACTACACTATTTGTCTTTCTCTCTGCTTCTCTTTCTTCATATGGGGTTAAAGCCTTGAAATTAATCAAATATCTTTTAATCTTTATTCCTATCTCTTTTTCATTCTGTCTTAAAAAGCCTTAAATTATTGGTCAAACATCTTGTATTTTTATTTCTATCCCTCTTTCAGTCTGTCTTTTTATCTTGCACACATCTCTTTTTCTAGCACTTGTTCCCACGTATACCCTCGACACCTCTCTCTTCGCCATGCCTTATCTCTTAGTCTGTTTTTATCTATTGATTTTTTAATAAGTTTTTTTTCCATCTCATTAGGAGTCTCAATATGTCCATTCCATGTGTGTGTGTGTGTGTGTGTGTGTGTTTAGTGGTGCATTATAATGATACAGTCAAAGACTAAAGATCCATTAAAGTCCTTTCAAACAATTCAAAACATTTAAACAGACAAAAAAAATTCATGTTTGTGCACATTCTCAGTTACACACATGTACATGCGCACCAGCGCACATAAACACAAACACACACACACACACACACACACACACACACCACACACACACGCACTGAGCAGAAAGATGTAAAACTAAAGAACGCACACACTTGCATGTACACGCTGCTCAGCCTCAAATCTGAATTGATAAGTCTGTTAAATCCTTTGAGAGAAGAAGTAACCAGAAAAAAGTCTTGGGTGCTTTCGTACAGATTAGATAAGATCACATTAACTCACTAAACTAGTTGTGTTTTTGGTGGGTTTTTTTTGTTTGTTTGGGTTTTTTTTGTTTGTTTTGTTTTTTATTAGGGTGAGTGCGTGTTCCATTTTCAGGAACCCTGTTTTGTAAGACAGATACATGTAAATCATCGTCATGATCATTAACATTCTTTACATTTGTAGAAATAGACCAAACTTGTAGAAGCAGTATAAGCCTATATCATCACTGATCATCATGACATCACTGATTTCACTTTAGTTAAATGTTAGCCCCAATACATACATATATTGTTTTCTGTCTTAAAAAAAAAAAATGTGGAAGGTTTTGAAATTCTCTATATAACCAGTTTACTCACTGGTCGCCCAGTCTTTCCACTTTGCACAACAGAGACCATTTCTGATGTTCATTGGGTGTCTGAATATAGTATTTTGCTCTTCATCCTTCTGTTCAGTAAGAGAACATTCCGATCAATAATTATGGCAGTAGCTGAAATGCTGTCATCGTCGCCTCTAAAGTCGTTCATACAGAGAGAGTTAAGAAACCGGATAAGAATGGAAAATCAGTGGTCTGCTCAGTTTGTACACACACACATACACACACGCACACGCACGCACGCAAGCGCGCTTGAAATACGTACGCACGAAAGGGAGAGACAGTTTACAATACAGCATAATATAAATAATGACAATAAAACGAGACCGAAAACCCCCCTTGTACACAATGTTTAATTCAATCTTGAATGCATAACATGGCGCAGTCACACATCCAGCGTATCACAGGAAATTCACAAAAAGAAGAGACGCAATGGTACACATAATTTTTACAGCTATTTACACCCGGTTTGAAGGAACAGTCAAGGACTATCATGTCACACAGCGCTGCCATAACTTGCGAAGCATCGACTGTAATGAATTTGAAATCTTAAGCATTATTAAGGGGGTGCCGTGGCGGAACAGGACAGTGGGCGTTGTAAATCTGATCCTGTGTCCAGCAGTCATCAGGAGTTCGAAGCCCCGTTTCGGCATGGTGGTGTGTTCTTGTAAAAGGCAATTAACTCCGAATTTCCTCACTCCACCAATACCAGGTGTAAATCAGTGGTACGTTGCTTTGGTCCGGGAAAAGTTGTAAGGGTTAGAAGGACAGGATTGGTTCCTGAATTCCTATGCCAGGGCCTACCCATAGACAGTGAATATGAATTAGCTGCCCTTATGGCTCGTTAAAAAAAAAGGCTGTGGGGCGTTTAACCATCAGCATTATTGATTTCCCCAGTGCACTCTCCACCCTTACACCCACCCACCAGGTCAAACAATCAATCAATATACACATAAAAAATATTTTTAAAAAATGTGTTCGTCACATTTGTTGGAAGGCAAACAACCCCCAGCCCCACCCCCCACCCCCCAAAACGAGACAAAACAACATATAACGATAACAAAACAAAATACCTCACATCATTCTTCTTCACAAACACTGACGGACAAACGAAAGCCGAATATGTTCAGACCCATTTGCAAACACTTAGCTTTGTGATTTGATTCATTCAATGATTTTTTTATTCTTTAAAATAAGGAAAAACAAAACAAAACAAAACAAAACCCCCACTATACTCATTATTCAAAAGAAAGGAAGCAGAAAATAATCATTCATATTTCTGGGCATGGCATCACCAAATAAACGTGTAGTCATAATGCTAGGCTGTAGAATGACTTTGTCTGCATTGCAATAACTGGCATAATAGAAGGGCCGGTAATATTCGTCATCGATCGATTACACGTGATTCGATGGTGTCAAATGGCGAGAACATAAAAGCGCCGTTAGTTAATGATCCTAGGATGTGTGTGAGGTTGTGTGTGTGTGTTTGTGTGTGTGTGCGTCTGTGTGCGTGCGTGTGCAATACTTTTCATTGTATTTGTCAAAGCTCTGTATACCACTGTCCCGACAGTATGAAACAAATGAAGAAGACAATATATCATTCAACATTATTCAATGATATTTACAAAACAATTAGCGCATTCATATGCACATTGTGCAAACATAAACGCTTCTTCAAAGAAGTTCTTAGTGGTGTGTGTGCGTGCGTGTGTGCGTGCGTGTGTGTGTGTGTGTGTGTGTGTGTGTCAGTGTGTGCACGTGTTTCTGTGCCTGAGTGCGTGTGTGTAATCATAAAAACGTCATGCGTCCTCACCCGGCTGACCCCCTCCCACCCCCCCTCCTTAACTTAATTTAATTTAATTTAAACCTCTTGACTACCATAAACGTATTACGTACGTGCATAGTGACGTCACAGATGACGTCATCAGAAAAAGAGAAATAGCTCTGGAAGGCTGAAAATTCACACAGTTCATCTAGAGTGGTATATCTCCAGATCATTTTCTCAGTTTTAGGCTTATTGTTTTGGATAATGTTTTATGACCTGAAACACCACTTTCTGCTGTTTTCCGCCTTGGCACTGAAGGGGTTTTAATTAACTCAACCCAGTAAGTACCCGGAAAAGTAGCTGAGATTCTCGCTCAGGAGCGACACCGGAGCAGCTTCGGCCGGCTGCGTCTGGATGTTGCCCACCACGACCTTGACCTCTGAGCCGGCGCTCAGCCAGTAGACGAGGCTACCGGACTGCTGGCCGCCGTGGGAGGCCATCTCGCCGGCCACGAAGAGCTTCATGGCCGTCGCCCCGTTGACGGTCAGCAGAAGCTCCATGCGCAGGGGCACGGTGGTCTGCACCTCGCACACCAGGCTCAGCATGTAGAAGCCGGTCCTGGGCGCTAGGAAGGCCCCCGTGGTGGCGTTGAAGGCGCTGCCGTTGTTGAAGAGCACGTGGTCGAAGACGATGACGTCGTCCGTGCCGATGACGGTCTGCTTCTCCAGAGTGGCGAAGAAGGCGATGCGGTTGGAGGCTGGTTTGGGGTTTTTTTGGGGGGTGGGGGTGGGGTGTGGGTGTGTGGAAGAACACAAGAACGAAGAATGAAGTTAGGGATGTGTTGGTGTATTCTGACAGTTTGTTCAAATGTGGAGGCTTGTTTTCAATTAGAGAACACAGGAGATAAGGTAGACTAAAAAAAATAAAGAAAAGAAAAGAAAAAAGAACGAAATAAAATGAAAATGATAGAAAGATAGATTGGCAAATACATAGATAGATAGATAGATAGATAGACAAATAAACAATGGAATAAATGAATAGACAGATAAACAAAGAAGATTTCTTTTTCTTTCTTTTTTTTTTTTTGATAAATGATAGATATAGACAAATATACAAATAAATAAATGAATGAATATTTGAATGAACAGATACTAAACAAATAAACAAATAAATACATAATTAAATGAATAAATACATAAAAGGAATCGTGTTGTTTAAAAGCCCAGCCGACTGTGAAGGGTCTGTTTCAGGACTGAATACAATAAGGGACAAGGTGTGTGAGACTACTGAACGATACTGTATGCTTACAAGATTCCAAGGGTGCAACCTCGTTATAATAATAATAATAATAATATTTATATAGCGCTGAATCTTGTGCAGAGACAAATCTAAACGCCTTCACACCAGTCATTCACACGCATGCATAACTCTAAAACTGAAGAAACTGAAGACAAGGAAGAGGCAGGGGAGGGAGGCGATCTTGTGAAGAGGTGGGTTTTAAGGCCAGACTTGAAAGAGCTGAGTGCGGAGACCTGACGAAGCGAAAGAGGAAGTTCATTCCAAATGCAAGGTCCAGAGACAAAGAAAGAACAGCGTCCAACAGTTGGGTCGGTAATGCTTGAAAACTGAAGGCAGTGACGGCGAACCGGAAATTATGCTGCGAAGCTTTAACTCACTCAGTACGGCCAGTCCTCTCTTCTCCTCTACACAGACCCCTCGGATGTCCAGTGGGTGTCTCAATGATCCAATCTTTAGCTTCCGTCGTCAGAACTGTGGTATTCTTTGTCAACATTCACCTCTTCAGTATAAGAGCGTTCCGCTTGCAATATTTTGATGATGGTAATTGGGATGAAACGCTGTTAACGTCGTCTCTTTCGCCGTTCGTATGGAGAGAGTTAATGACACTGAAAGAACTACACAGGTCTATTGCAGGACCTACTGTTTGAGAGTCTGATGAAAATGCACATGTTCTATTTTTCATGCGACAGGAGTGTAACCACATTCACATAAACCAGGGGTCTACTTCACACAGCTATACAGGAGTGCACACTACCCATTCATACACGGCTGTACAACAGTATCAGTATCAGTAGCTCAAGGTACTGGGCGTCATTGCGTTCGGACAAATCCATATACGCTACACCCCAACTGCCAAGCAGTTGTCTGACCAGCAGCGTAACCTAACGCGCTTAGTCAGGCCTTGGGGAAAAAGAACAAAGAAAAATAAAAGAGGTAAATGAATATATATATTTAAAAAGAAAAAAGAGATAATAATAATGATAATAATAATAACAATTTAAAAAAGAAAACGAAAAGACAATAATGATAACAGATAAAAGAAATAAGCAAATAAATGTAAAATCATAAAGCCTACACACACACACACACACACACACACACACAGACACACACACACACAGAGGCTGCCACTGCTTGGCCGCAAGAAGGGTGGGAAAAGATCTCTCATGCCAGGAACGTGGCGTCTAGGGTGTTGCTCAGCCTATTATATTTGGAAAAGCCCACAGAGACTCTGTTCCGTTTTAAAGAAATCTGCGCAATGTTGGTTTGGAAATGATGCCAATCGTTCATCCAGTCGTACAGGGGAGTACTCCTCAAGATTCCAGACTAAAAGCTGCAGTCACTGAATAATGGGTCGAGACAGAATACGTTTCCAAACGAAAAGGCTCCAACCATGGAATGAATAACAGAGCTGTACATGAAATGATAATGATAACAACAACAACGACCATAATAATAATAATAATGACGACGACGATGATGATGATGATGACAAAAACAACAACAATAATGATAAAAAAAAAAAAAAAAAATTAATGACGACGACGACAACAACAACAATAATGATGATGATAATAATAATAATAACGACGACAACAACAACAATAATAATAATAATGATAACGACGACGACGACGACAACAACAGCAACAACAAATGATAACAAGAATCATAATAATAATAATAACAGAGTATACGACGCGGTTCAAGGCCATAATGGTATAGGTGCAAGAACAGCGCATTTGTCAAAATAGCACACATCAGTTCTCAAGGGGAAATTCTTCTCTTCTTGGAAGAAAATACAGTAAGGAAAAGGGAGAAATGCTTCACAGAGTAATGCAGTAAAACTGGCTCGTGGGAAATTTGCGAGGCTGCAGGAGCCAGACACGAGAAAGACACTGGACAGAATAAAGGGAGTAGACACACATTGTCTCCAGGGAAACGTGTCTTTGACGTTCGCGCGTTAAAAAAAAAAAAAAAGGAAAAGAAGAAGAAGAAAAAAAAAAAAGACTGAAAAAAATGAAGGGATAAAAAAGTAATAAAAAGAAAGTAATCTAACTCATGGGATATTTCCTTTTCGACGAGTAAAAACCCATCTCATAACTGTAAGTAGGACCAGATGGGTGGGGTTTTTTTCCCCCTCCGTTGGTATCTTGCATTTCCTATGTCAAGAGGCTATGCCAGTCTTGAATAAAAGCTAATTTGTGTTTGCACATTTCTTCTGTCTTTGCTGCTGTGTACACATGTCAGATGATAGGTATAAGGACAGGCCCGGCGCTTCCTTTTTTGAGGAAGTGACTGGGTTTGTTCCAATGTACCTTTTTTTTTTTTAATTTTAATTTTATTTACCTGTGTGCTAGCTGAATCGGTAGCGTAAGCATCACTGACTTGAAGTTGTGTACCTTGTGTAATGGAGAGAGTTACCACTCTTTACTATTTGTTAATCAGTACTTTAATAAGTAGTTTCATGTCAAATTTTATATATGATTTGCGATTTCCTCTCTGTCTTTATCTCTGCATCTATCTCATTATTATTTTTATTTTTTTCTAGAATAATATTCTTTATATCCGATCCTTGCTGTCAGTGGGAAATACACACACACACACACACACACACACACAACTCCTTCACCCCAATACAATAATTTACAAAAAATGAGCATCATCCACATTTAATGAAAGAATTTGCCAACACCTCCAAATGATTTTGTTTAAAAAAAAATGTCTTCTGTCTTGTCAGTCTCTCTGTTTCAGTCTGTCTGTCTGCCCCCCTCCCTCCCCCCCCCCTCTCTCTCTGTCTGTCTGTCTCTGTCTATCTTCTTCTGTATTCTCTCTCTCTCTCTTTCTGTGCGTGTGCGTGCGTGTGTGTGTGTGTTTACTAGATGTGTTCTTTTGTGTCGGTGTTTTTTTCTTCTTCTTTTTTCTTTGTTGTTGTTGTGCGTTTGTGCTGTTACGTCCTGCAAACACGGCAATACAAATTACATACACATGTGCATATAGTTATGTATGCCTATGTTGTTGTTTTTTTATCGTGTCCGCCGGAACGCCCAGTCTGTTCTTCCACCATTCTATGATGATTTTTTTTTCTCTCTAAATTTCTATATTTTATTTACTCTTTGTACCGAGGGCTGGATTTTTTTTCAAGAGCATGCTTAACCCACTTCACTCATAAAACAAAGTGAAAACAAAAGGGGGAAAGAAGAAGAAGAAGAAAGGGCTGACTCACACACAGAGGCGAGGTCCGCGATGACGCGGGACTGGTTGCTGTTGACGCTGGCCAGCTCGAAGACCTGAGTCTCCAGGGTTCCGATCCTGGCCCTGAGGTTCTCCACCAGCTGGTTCACTTGCTTCAGCTGGCTCTGGAGGTTGTCGTCATTTGTGGCTGTGTCACGTGGTGGTGGGGTGGTGCGGTGGTGGGTGGGTGGGTGGGAACAGAAAGAACGCGACGCGGTGACGCGACATGAGTGAGGCGACGACGCGTGATTTTGTGAATATGTGGGTGTTTTTTGTGTTGTTTTTTTTTGTGTGTGTGTAAATTATGTTCACTAAAAGTAATAACAGACAAAATGTCGTCGTCTCCGCCGTCGCCGTGGTGTACGTGTGTGTGTCAGTGAGTGTGTGTGTGTGTATAGGTGTGTGTGTGTGTGTGTGTGTGTGTGTGTGTGTGTGTGTTGTAAGCATGAGAATCACGACAAAACCTATAACTCCTACATACGAAAGACGTCACGTACGTGCGTGCTATACATAACAACAATCATTGACCACTTTACATCATACTTTCAGTCCGCACCGGATAAACACAACAAATTCATTATAATATTACATGCATAAAAGTTAACTATGACAGCACCGACAATGACATACAAATTTCAGTACATGTTGCAAAACACGACAATACTGACACATTAAGGAGTGAGTGGTAGCAGATAGGGAATGCGCGAAGAAAAGGGGAGCAAACACATGTATCCATCCACTCAACGCTCCCCTCCCCTTCCCCCCCCCCCCCCCCCAAAAAAAAAAAAAGATCGAAATAAACAAGCACCCCCTCTGCACAACCTCCAGATCCCCCTCGCGCCCCCCCAAGCCGCACCCCTCCCGCACCCACTCACCCCCCGCCCCCCTAAAAAAAAAAAAAAAAAAAAAAAAAAAAAAAAAAGGAAAAAACAAAAAGATCGAAATAAACAAGCACCCTCTCTGGTCTCTT
>NC_134883.1:24169603-24189603 GCF_041734735.1 Babylonia areolata | reverse complement strand
CTCTTCTTTCCTCCCTTCATCCCTCTCTCTCTCTCTCCCTTCCTCTGACTTTCTCTCTCCCTCCCAATGATGATACTAAGGATGGAGCCAATGGGCTTTCTCTCTCCCACCTTCTCTCCTTTTCCCTCCTTCCCTCTTCCTCTCCATCTTCCCGTATCCCCCCTCTGTATGTTTGTCTCTCTCCCCCCCCCCTTCTCCTTCTTTCCCCTTCTTCCCTCCTCCTCCCTCTCTCCCTCCACCTCTTAACCAGTGACACTAACCGGATACTGATGGAGGGAGAAGCCATTGGGTTTGCCCTTGGTGAGAAGGGCCCCCTCCTCTCTCTCTCTCGAACTTTGTTTTGTTTTAATATTATCTTTCACCATTTTCATTCATTCGTTTATTCTAATGTTTTGTGATGCAATGAAAAAAAGTCTGTTGACGCATTCACCCATGTTATTAGGACCTCATGGCCAATGGCATTTGATATTAAAACTCTCTCTCTCTCTCTCTCTCTCTCTCTCTCTCTCTCTCTCTCTCTCTCTCTCTCTGTCTCTTATAACTACGTGGTCAGATAGGTTTAACAATTTTCTTCCATTTCCAGTGTTGGAATATGTTGCATGGCGCATTGATATATGTATGAATGAAGTTATCATGTGTTGGGTGGCCTAGTTGGTTACTGTCATTATTTTTTCTTCAAAGAAGGAATAATTATTTGTTTTGTTTCATTATTTGCTGTCACCACTTCATTCGTTTATTATAATGGTTGGTTATAAATTGAAAGTATGTTGATGCATTCACCCATGTCATAAGGAACCTTATGGCCAATTGCATTAAAGTGTCAAAGCGTCAAGCGTCAAGCGTCAAGCGTCTCTCTCTCTCTCTCTCTCAAAATGTTTCCTATTTATGTGTATCCCCTTCAAATGGGGCAATGGCCTTCCTTGAATAAAAAAAATTCATTATCGTTATCGTTATATCTCTCTTTCTCATTATCCCCCCTACCCCCTCTCTCTCCACCATTCACTGATACTGAGGATAAAGTGTCAACTCGTCAAAGCGTCAAGCGTCAAGCGTCTCTCTCTCTCTCTCTCTTTCTCATTACTCCCCTCTCCCTCCACCATTCACTCATACTGAGGATAAAGTATCATAGCATCAAGAGTCTCTCTCTCTCTCTCACCCCCCTCTCTCCCTCTCTGTCACTCTCTCTTCTCTCTCCCTCTCTCTGTATCCCTCTCCCTCTTTCTCTCTCTCTCCCCTCTCTCCTCTCTCCTCTCCCCTCTCTTTCCTCTCTCTTCTCTCTCCTCTCCCCCCTATCTCTCTTTCTCCATCTCTCTCCTCTCCCCTCTCTCTCTCCTCTCTCTCTCTCTCTCTCTCTCTTTCTCTCCCCCTCTCTCTCCACCATTCACCGATACTAACTGAGGATGAAGCCATCAGGTTTGCCCGTGGCAAGCAGTGCTCCGTCCTTGGAGAGCTGGAAGACGAGGATGTTGGCGATGACGCCCATGGTGTCACCCGGGGTGCACTTCAAGGTCAGGTTTGGGGTCACGCCGGGGACGAACGTCTCCGGGGTAGACTCAAGGTCAATGGAGTGGACTGCCAAAAAAAAAAAAAAAAAAAAAAAAAAAAAGGAAAAAAAGCGGTTATTTTTTTCTTCTTCTTTCCTATCGTTAATGGATCTGTGTTTTTTGTGTTTTTTTTTTTTAAATAAAAAGTAATGTACAATTGTACAGCACCCTTTCTCTCTAAGAGCTCAGAGCGCTTTACATGAAAGAAAAATATTACAAATTACATAAATCATTCATGACCACCCTATCTCAGCCCCCGTGCCCCCCCCTCTCCCCTCCCCCTCCACACACAACTCTCCCTTTCCCACTCTTCATACATCCAAAGTGAGCTGACATGGGTGGTGCTGGAGAACAAGGAAGCTGAGAGTGCTTATATAATTATAGGTTTTAAAAGATGAGTTTTCAGTGATGAGCGAAAAGCACAAATAGAATCAGATGCACAGATATGATTGCGGAAGGTTGTTCCAGATGTGAGGAGCAGCAAAGAAGGAAGAACGTTCATCATAGGTTCTTTTTTGGCGAATGTCATAAAATCACCAGTTTATTTCATTCATGTATTCTTTTTTTTTTCAATTTCAGTTTCGAGAAGGTTTTAAAAAGTGCGGGGTTATCCGCATATGCTAGACCACATCTTCTTTGAAAAAGAAACCAACAAATGAATCAGCAGATGCCTCACCATCGCATAAACTCTACGCGCTGGTAAGTGCCTTTGCAGTCTGATGAAACAGAATGATTAAACAAAGTAATTACATCGAAATGTGATACGATATAATGGTTATTTTTTTTCTTATACTTAGTAGATTTGTTTTTGTTTGAAGGTGATTGCTATCAAGCCGTCAGATTCTGGAGAGACTGAGGGATAAAGTTTGAGGCATGACCCAGTCTTCTAGTCTGTCTCCGCAACAGCAGCAAAAACAACACCAACAGTGATGATGATGATGATGATGATAAAAGATTGTACTCAGCTTCTCCAGTTGATAGCAAATACACGTGATTATTTTTTTTTCTCAAGGTTTTTCAACCTCGCATCAAGAGAAATGACATCAGAATGCAGACAGTTGCGGGGAGTTATCGCCCGGGTCCATGGTGGCGCTAATTACTCTCTTCTTTATTTATGGACTGCGACTTTCACGAAGACTCGTATGCACGTGTGGGCTTTAACGTGTATGACCGTTTCTACCCCCGCCATGTGGGCAGTCATACTCCGTTTTCGGGGATAGGGGTGGCAGTGGAGGGGGGTACATGCCGGGTATGTTCTTGTTTCCATTAACCACTGAACGCCGACATGGATTTCGGAATCTTTAACGTGCGTATTTAATCTTCTGCTTGCATATGTGTACACACGTTAAGGTTTCAGGCACTAGCGGGTCTGCACATGTGTTGACTTGAGAGGTCGGAAAAATCTCCACCGTTTTACCTACCAGGCGCCTTGATTGGGAATCGGATCCTCAGATTTAAACTCCAACACTTGAACCACTCGGCTGTTGCGCCCGTCCGCAAAATTACTTTTTGTTGGAGAGTCTGCATGCTACTGAAACCTAGCGTGGGTGCCAAAGAGTAAGCATAACGGGAGACTGACTTATGCTACATGTCTGTCGGCGTGGGCGATCAAACGCGCGCGCGCGCGCCTCTGTGTTATTTATTTATCATTGTTACTATTGTTATCATTATTATTATTGTTATTGTCATCATCATCATTATAAATATCATTATAATAATAGTTTATTATTATTATCATTATTATTATTATTGGTAGTAGTAGTATATTCTCCCCTTCTCCCCCTCAAGGCCTGATTCATCGTGTTGGGTTTCGTTCATGACCAGTTTCAGTTTCTATTGTGTCAAGGAGGCGTCACTGCGTTCGGACTAATCCTCATACACCACACCACATCTGCTAGGCAGATGCCTATCCTGCAGCACAACCCAACGCGCTTAGTCAGACCTTGAGTGCATGCATAATTATATACTTGTGCACCTATCAGAGTGGATTTCTTCTACAGAATTTTGCCAGAGGACAACACTCGCGTTGCCATGGGTTCTTTTTCAGTGCGTCAAGTGTGTGCTGCACACAGGACCTCGGTTTAATCGTCTTATCCGAACGACTTGACGCTCAGTTCGACTTTCCAGACTTTCTTAGGAGAAAGGGCGAGAGCGGGATTCGAACCCAGACCCTCACGGACTCTGTATTGGCAGACGAGCGTCTCAACCATTCAGCCATCTTCCACACAGGCATCTGCCTAGCAGATGTGGTGTAGCGTATATGGATTTGTCCGAACGCAGTGACGCCTCGTTGAGTAACTGAACTTAAGTGATGAAAACTTGCTCTTTGTGGACAACACTTGGCCATTTGTTATCTATATATTGGACGTACTGCTCATGTATGAAAATCTGACGACTGCGGCTGAACGAACGGTTGCTGCTTATGAAATTATGCCTTTTCTGTTTCTTCCCATATCAAACCCCCTTTTACTTTTCGCAGTTTTATTATTTTAGACTTCAGATCGCTCTGCTGTCACAGAAAAACTTTTTTGGTTACGACGTTGGACAAGATACACACCTAAAAAACAACAAAGAAAACAACAACAACAACAACAAAATCCCACCCTGACCACACACATACACACACCACCATCACCAACACCACCACAATCAAAAACAACATCTTTTTGTATTACTCTACAGTTTTGTTTGTTTAAGAAATAACAACAACAACAACAACTTTTCTTGATTTGATGGGCTCGGAAAAGAAACCGACCACAGTCAAAAAGATACATTTCACCAATTACCTGGGTGTACTTGGACAGAGACTGCAATCACAACCACGAAGAGAATGGGGCGCAGCAGCAGCAGCATCGTCGACATGATTATCGTCTTCTTCTTCTTCTTCTCTTCACAACCAACTGTCAGTCCAGTTGAAATTGTTGATACAAAATCAACAATGGACAGTTTAGGTTAACTCACTCAGTACGGCCAGTCCTCTCTTCTCCTCTACACAGACCCCTCGGATGTCCAGTGGGTGTCTGAATGACCCAACCTTTAGCTTCCGTCGTCAGAATTGTGGTATTCTTTGTCAACATCCACCTCTTCAGTATAAGAGCCTTCCGCTTGCAATATTTTGATGATGGTAACTGGGGTGAAACGCTGTTAACGTCGTCTCTTTCGCAGTTCGTATGGAAAGAGTTAAGATACAGATTAAGTCTGTTTTTATATAGTTAAAAAAAAAAAAATCAAAATTATATATATATATTTATATAGATATGTCAGGAGCCTGCTGTTTGGTTCATTAGTTTACGGAGGTTTCTTCTTCATGGGAAAGTTCGCGAGACTCACAATTTTGTTTCCTTCTCTTCAAAAACCAGACATGCAAGCGTTAGAGTTCCTTTTCTTCAAACGTCTTGTCTTCTGTATTCCTTTCTTTGTTTATTTCTTTCCTTCTTGTTGTCTTTTTCCCGTTATTTTATTATTATTATTATTTTTTTTTATAAAGAGAATTTTTCAGTTATCTAAAGAAAAAGAAATCTCGCTTTTTCTTTCTTTCTTGCTGGTCACCCTTGTTTTGCTTTTATTTTGTTTTTGTTTTTGAATCCAAACACACGAATGCTGGTTGATTGATTATTTGTTGTTGTTCTAGTTCCCAGAGAGCTGTAATGTTTTAACTGAGGGCGGGTGACCAAACTAAAACGACTTCATGTGACTGGGTTGTATTTATACGGGTCACACAGTAGACTATTGTCCAGTCCACGTGCTCTATCTGGCGATGGTCCCGAAAGGATCAAAACGTTATCGGAAGGTGTCTTGTATGGTCAGGCGTGATGTCACTGTCTTCCTCACGCCTTCGAGTGATGGGAGAACGGGTGGGGGGCAGGGGGGGCGGGGGAAGGGAGGTGAGGTGGGGTGGGGGGGGGGGGGGAGAAAGGGAGACGGTGGGAAGTGAGGGGAGTGGGGAGGGTGACGTGTAGGTGGGGGGAGGATAGCGTTGGATGAGGAGAGGGGTGGGTAGGTGTTGGAAAGGAGAAGGATGATTGGAAGGGTAGAGACCAAGGGCTGCGAGAGGGGAGGTAATAGGTCAAGTGCGAGGGGCTTGAAGTAGAGCGCCGGTGGATTAAAGCGATGAGAGATGTCAAAAGTAGTTTTCTGATGGAAAAAAGTTGGGGAAGAGAGAGAGGGGGGGAGGGAGAGAGGGGCAGGGTGTGGGTAGTGGTAAGGTAGGGCTGAGGTGGGATGGGGTGTGGGGGCGCCGATGGTGTGTGTGTGTGTGTGTGTGAGGGGGTTGGAGGTTGGGGTCGGGAGGAGGCGCGGTCTGAAACACCCTATCATTACTCGTAGGGAAGTTTCCGATGGAAGTAAAAATTTTCCTTGTCCTCCATTCTTTGTCAGCCGGTCAACAAGGCTGTCTGCCTGTCTGTCTCGCAAGCAAGCGCGCACAGACAAACACACACACACACACACACACACACACGCACACACACACGCGCACACACACACACACACACGCACCCGTCTATCACTTAGAGTGGAAAGACTTTAAACTGAAGACGACTACAAGGATTACAAGAACAACTGCTACAACAACACCTATTACTCATACTGCTGTTACTATAATTCTACTCTTATTGTTCACACACACACACACACACACACACACACACACACACACACACACACACACTGAACAATGACTTCAACATGTAACACGTAAAAAAAAAAAGAAGAAAAAAATGCCAACAGGATATGTCAAATTCAAACATATACATACACCACGAATGTTAGATAACTACGTTCACTCGTGTACTAACAGGGTGGTGGTATGGGTGTCCTTCCGTGTAGAACTGTCGGTCTGCTGTTTTTGGTTATCTTAATCCGCCAAACACTGACATGGCTTACAGGGAATTTTAGCAAAGCTGTTCTGCTTGTGGAATTAAAGCGCTAGCAAGTCTACACATATATGGTGACCTGGGGGATAATATGCATGGAATCTAATGCCACTCCTCTCCTTTTCCTGTCCCCCTTTTTGTTTCATCTTATTTTTATTTATTTATTTATTTATTTTTTGGAACTCTGTAAAAGTACAGTTGAACCCCCTGACGCACAAGTGCACAATTCAAAGTAGAACATGCTAACGAAAGCTAAACTGGTTTTCACTCTTATAAAGCTGAAGGCTACCGGTTATTAGGCTCTGACAGAGATTCAGCGAAGTGGTTAAGCATTGCTGTTTCTGTAATACTTGTCGCTACTCATCTTTCGAGGCTTGAATGCCCTCATTCTTCAATCATCTGGAACATTCGCCTGAATTAAACTTTCCGTCGCAACAATTAACACAAGACAGAAATGCCCTCCGTGTATTTCATATCATCATGATATTATATGTTTTCAAGCTACTGCATAATAAAAATACTAATAGATATAATCATTATCATTCCATCGGAGCATTAGCTTCAATTATATGTTGTTTTTCTTTGATACCCGACATGATAAACAAACAAACAAAATAGAAAGATTACCTGAAATCATCGAACGTATTTCAGATATTTTAATATTGCACTGAAAGCAATCAAAAATGTTTCGATAGAGAACGAAACCGAACAATGGTGAATACTGTGGCAATGCATTGCTATAAAAAAACTTGCAGATCTCCATAATATTATTTAGTCAGAAAGTATCTGATGGTTATAGTCATCAGTTCAAAAGTGAAGATTTAGGTGAACAAGGAGGAGGAGGAGGAGGAGGGGGTGTTGGAGGAGGAAAAAAAAAGATGATGATGATGAAGCAATATGAACATCCACGCCTGTAACTGATGGAAGATAATGGTACGTTGGTCTACTTCCGAAGTCATCACTTTGACCCAGGAAGAGGTCAGTCGCATTATAATTATATTCTTTCAAGACTGCACACGTTTTCGGGTCAATGTCTTGTCCAATTTGGACTGGAGGTGGCTTGGGCAAAGAGAGAGAGAGAGAGAGAGAGAGAGAGAGAGAGAGAGAGAGAGAGAGAGACAGATAGAGAGAGAGAGACAGAGACAGAGAGAGACAGAGGCAGTCACGAAAACGTAGGATTGGGAAACAGACATAGACATGTGTATTTTCTGAAGAGGACAGCTTTTTTTTTTTTTTTTTTTTTTTAACAACTGTGCTGCTTGTATATTCCCAGTACGCACAAACACACACACACACACACACACACACAGCCACACACAACTCTCGCAAACCATAACTTCTTGGCCTGTCTTGTCCTTGCGCTTATCACAGGGGTTATTGTGAATGAGATTTCCCAGCTGAGTCACCACCTTCCCTTATCACCAACCATTGACGTAAATGGCAAGCACGTGATACCAGCACTAACCGCCGCGCCCTCTGTAAAGGGTCCTCGCGAGGGAGATAACCCCCGTTGTTTGGTGAGAAAGTGAAAAAAAGGTTGTTATCTGCCCGACCACTTTGAAGAGGTGTGTGTGTGTGTGTGTGTGTGTGTGTGTGGAGGGGGGGAAGGGGGGGGGGGGGGGTTAAACCCCGCAGCATAGTATCGTACATAGTCGTGATACGTTTCGTTGTGAATGTAGAAACCGCGTGTCGTGTCCATCACGCGACTAAATTAAAACCCCGGCTACCGTTTTGATCTGTGGCCGTTATCTGAAGATCATGCTTACGTCAGAACCGAAAGATACTTCCTTTCAAGTGTGGGTAAAACGAGACTGTGTGACGTTCATCAATTGTACTCGTCGCTAGCGACTGTTGACGCACGGCTTTAACTCACTCAGTACGGCCAGTCCTCTCTTCTCCTCTACACAGACCCCTCGGATGTCCAGTGGGTGTCTGAATGACCCAACCTTTAGCTTCCGTCGTCAGAATTGTGCTATCTTTGTCAACATTCACCTCTTCAGTATAAGAGCCTTCCTCTTGCAATATTTTGATGATGGTAACTGGGGTGAAACGCTGTTAACGTCGTCTCTTTCGCCGTTCGTATGGAAAGAGTTAAACGTGACATTCACTTCAGTCAGGGAATGACCTGCAGGCGAAAGATGCATGGCCGTGCAAAATCACACCAGTGTGGGCTGACCAGACTGGACCAGACCACGAACACAAACAGACAGACCTTCACCTTTCCCATACTCTCAGAAACTTTTAGGGAGTGTTGGGGGTGTTGGTGGGTGTTGGAGGTCTGTCCTGTGTGTTTCTGTCAGTCATCTTGAACCTACCAACCTTTCATTGCTCTGTTTTTCCTGGGGCAAAGCTGTTTTTGTCTCTCTCTCTCTTTTTGTTTTTAATTTTGTTTTGTTCAGTTACCAAAGTCATTATGACATTCGTTGACCAAGCAACATAAGTACTGCAGAAATCGTAAGTTAAACAAGTGTTGTGATATGACTGACCATTGGTTAAACAGCATTTCCAAATCAATACATTATTTCTACTAGGGGCAATTCAGAATCATGATGTTTTTATTTTTCATACTGAGTATGATGAGGCATGTTTTTGGTGTTTTTCGAGTTGAACAACATTCCGTAATTCTAGAAAAGAATGGGTCAGACAGCACGTCAGAGTCAAGAAGTCAGTCCTTTATAAAAACAGCACTACAAAGTCATATAGTCCTTTGTACAAACAGCATTGCAGATTCATAGTCTTTTGTACAAACAGAAGTAAAAGCAGGCCCTTTATATAAAATGCAAACAACATAATCACCATGCAGGCTCGATATAAAAACTGCATTCCTGAGTCCGTTCTTCATCCCCCTCCTCCCCCCACCCCACCTTTCTGACCCGGACCTTCCTCCGTCAACTCCATTAGCTTTTTTTTTTTTTTTAAAGAAAGAAAAAAGTTATCTACCGTTTCCCTCTTCTCTGTCTCATCAAGTTGACACAGACGGGCTTTTCCCTACGTCATCCTCTTTCCGTTGACGTCACTGACCAGCAAGACGCCATCACTACAAAGCCGGCACCTGGCGCTCCCTCTGACGGTGTCTAATAGAGCTCGTTGGGGGAGAACAAGAGGGGGAGCTATCGTGGAAGCTAGAAGAAAAGGGACGGGTTTGTTCTGTGAAGTATCGCTGAAGAGTTTCCCGCTGTTCTTAGAAGTCCTGTCTGATGGTATTATCTGTACTCGATATCTAGTGATTTGACGTACAGTGCTCGGCAAAATCGCCCGCTGTATCTGAACTGACGCTGACCTCAAACAAGCTTCGTATCATTCACGAGCTCTGCGCACTTACGTGCTATCACAGATCCCTGATAGTGGTGATAGTCTTTTCTTTTTCTTTCTAAATTTGGAATACTGTTACTATTTTTATTTTCCTCCAATTTATTACCCAGACTCGGTTTGTTATCTCTTTAGCTGTGCTTTTAGTGTGTGGCAGACTTTGTACATACCTACCCAAAGCTTGGCACCTGTGGATAGGATATCAACGTGTTTTAATTCTTTTTTTTTTATGGATTTGTATATGTAGCGCCTATCCTCGGTCGGACACCAAGCTCCAAGCGCTTCACAAACTCGAGGTCATTTGCACAACAGGCTGCCAACATGGGCAGAGCCGACTGACGGCTGCCATTCGCCATAAACAATGTTATCATGATTGTATGACAACGTTGCAAACGACTCGACAATCTCTCTCCAGTTAAAAAAAAAAGTAATTAAAGCGGAGAAACATAATTAAGCAAAGAAAAAACAATGTCATGTATAATCGTGTAAATGTTATTTGTTTGTTCGTTTGTTATTGGGAGTTCATTTTCACTTTAGAAGAATGATAGATGTAAAGCTGTAAGATCAGATTTAAGTGGAGTAACGCTGGCCAGGATCGATAGGTGAGATGATCTACATGGGAGAAGACAAGGCTGGGGGTGAGTGAATGACTGGGTGGGTGGGTGTGTTTCTTAATGTATGTGATGCTTATACTAACTTAGGCCGTTAATTTAACTCTCTCCATACGAACGGCGAAAGAGACGACGTTAACAGCGTTTCACTCCAGTTGCCATCATCAAAATATTGCAAGCGGAAGGCTCTTATACTGAAGAGGTGAATGTTGACAAAGAATACCACAATTCTGACGACGGAAGCTGAAGGTTGGGTCGGTCATTCAGACACCCACTGGACATCCGAGGGGTCTGTGTAGAGGAGAAGAGAGGACTGGCCGTACTGAATGAGTTAAATTAAGCATTTTTTTCTTTTATGCATACATTTATGTTGATATTGAATGACTGTGATCAGTGGGTGTTCATGACTGTGAGGTCCCACGTCAACTTGGCTTTGAGCATTTTATTCCCGTGCATTGTTTGTGTAGCGCACACCACGCGTGACTTTATCTTCTTAAGATAATAAACTATTCTGTATCTGTATCTATATTCTGTTGATCTTTGTTCAGCCAGAAGAGAGAGAGAGAGAGAGAGAGAGAGAGAGAGAGAGAGCATTGGAGAAAGTTGCTGTTGTCCTGAAGATTGAGTAGGTTCACAGTGAGTACAACAATTCAGCTTGACGAACTGTGGCAGGGAGAAAACCAAACCAAACCAGTGTCCAACAGAACACAGTTTGTTGTGTGAACGAGAGTTTGGAGGAGGATGGGGAGGTATGGAAAAAGGAGGATGGGAGGAAAAGGTGGGGGGTGAGGAAGAGATCTGAAAAAAGAACGAGGGAGCGTGGGGGGGGGGGGGGGGATGGAGAGCGGGAAGAATAGTACAGTGGTATCACTGGCAGAGGAAAAGACCCGTGGCTGCAAGCCTGAAAATTAGGAGAGATCCCATGGTTTTTATTTCCCCCCAATTCTTCAGTCATTTTATAAAGACATACTAGTTCTGCTGGATTACGAACGGACGGACAATGAGCTGATTGGGGCAGAGTATTGCGAATGTTATCATCAATAAACTTGAGGCAACATTTTGCAGCCACTATTTCTTCTTCTTCTTCTTCGTTCGTGGGCTGCATCACCCACGTTCACTCGTATCTACATGAGTGGGTTTTCACGTATATGACCGTTATTATCCCGCCACGTAGGCAGCCATACTCCGTTTTCGGGGGTGCAGCCACTATATATAATATACCGACCTCTCCCTCACTCCTCACCCTTGGAGCTGCTATCATGAACCCCCCCGCACTCCCCTGACCCCCCCACAGCAGTGTCTGTGTCAGCAGTTTGAGTCTAACCATCCACAGCGCAGTCCTTCCCTACCCAGCATTCTGCAGACTCGTTGATTGATCTGTTTTCCGTTTCCGTTTCAAACCGAGCGGAACTGAAACAGGGTTCAGCGAATCTCTTTCAAGATCGGATGACTTATTCATGACCGTTGTGTTACCTTTGTCTGCAGTCCGGAAGGTATTGCACCAAAGGAAAAGGTTCAGCCTCTTAACACTGTGGTTCAGGCTTTCAGACAGCTAGTCGTGCTCGGGACTTCCACTAAATCTTTGCTTTTATATATTGTGCATATGTGCCGCCATGTTTGTTGATAATTCTTTGAAGTTAAACGAAGGATACAATTTCTTCCAATGCTTTACCTTCGAGTTAAACGAATGATACACTTTGTTCCAATGTTTTACCTTCGAATGTGACTGGCTCAACACTGGTTTCGTTTGCTTGCTTGCTAGCACACACACACACACACACACATATATATATACATACTTATCTATCCATCTGTTTGCATTTTTCATTTACATAGTTGTGTTTTCAATAATAAAAAGTTTATTCATAATCAATGAAACCAGTTCACTCACTGATTTATCTCAATCAATAGTTTCACAAACGACCAGTCAGCTAGTCTTATCATCTGCTTTATGACACGAGTGGCGTCAGAAGCGATCGTCAGTCGGCGTTACCATATAACTTCCTGTCACACACACACAGCTGGGGTTGAGATGAATCTTTAGCAAGGAACATAAACTTTAAATCTGTCCCATGAAGAGCATCGATCCTCCTCCATTGATGCGGGCGTGAAGGCCGACATCAGCTATTTGCATGGTAATTCGTCCACTGCTTTTTCCAACGTCGCCCCCCTTCTCCCGCCACCCCTCCCCTTCCCCAGCACAAGATGGGAGAGTGGATCTGTTTGGAAATGGGGAAAGAAACATTTCCCATTGATCTGAGGTGGGGGCTGGGTGTGCAAGCCGGAGCACACTGGCTGGGATTTTCTGTCTGGGGATGGAATTGGGGTCAGAGAATCCTGACTTTGCAGACGTGGTGAGTATTCGGTTCCAGCTTGAGCAGACAGAGATTCTGTTCAGGAAGAAACCTGGATCGAAGGTCTGCGAGGTCTGTTTTCGGACTGTGTGCGGATGTTGTGAAATAGTGCAGCAAAGTTATATGATAGTCAGTCGTGTCCGACTATGACCATCAGAACAGCAGAGGAAACAACTGCTGTTCCGACTATTTGGGCTTGAATTTGATTATAGTGGAGAGTGTCTTGCCCAAGTACATCCCCACTCTCTCGGCCATGAGGGTTTTAGGACAGTCGGCGTTGGGATGGTTCCCAAAGGCCAACTAGCCCACAAGGCTGCAGCACTAAGAGCCAGTGCAATTTTGCCTCCAAGTTTGAGAGTCATAGTCCTTCACAAAAGACTAAGCTGTAAATGGTTTCCCATTGACTGGAGAAACCATTGATAATACAGCTCTTACTTTGCTGTTGGCCCTTATGTCAATCTGGACCAGCAGCCGTGGCGAAGTGGTTAGCGTCGCGGACTGACGGCTGGGAGGACGCGGGTTCGAATCCCAGCGAAGGTGGGTTTTTCGGCCCGTGGCCGGCTCCTACCCAGAGTTGAGTATGCTATGGGCTTAAATGGGGAGACTGGGACCACACAGTCGAGTGTCATCCACTTCAAGGATGCGTCTTTGGGTGTGTTGCTCTAATTACCTGACCAACACTGCAAGTGTCTGTATCTCTCGGGCCTGGTTAACGCCGGGATATCATTATGACAGGAAGCGTAGAGTACAGCCTTGTCACGCAGTCCCAAACCAAAATGGACTTCCATAGCAACATCGTCATCATCATCGTCATCCTCATCCTTCTTCATCGTCATCAATATAAACAAAATAGTCTCAAAGTCTGTGGTCTTTCATGCCCTGCTCTCATGGTGACCTCAGTTTCGATACCCCTCCACTTCTGTGCTTCGGGTGAGTCCTGTCAATGTCGTCAGTGTCGGCGGATTCGTGGGGGGCTGTTGTTTGAGGGACGTGGTGGCGGTCTCCACTCTGGGAGGGACGCTCACTCAGTCTGGCTCCGCGACTAAGCCATTATTGTCGTTAGTAGGGGGCTTAGTAGGTGGTGTCCTCAGTACGTTAAATCAGAACAGGCACCACTGAACATCACCGAAGTGACTCAGCAGCAGTGCAGGGTCTCCTCTGGTGTGTGGCCTCCTGGCGACCTAACATCGATGGTTCCCTGTGGACTGTCGAATCTGGAACTGCGACGGACGAACCCGGGTGTGGCCGTGTATGGGGGAATCTAAATGAGCGGCGTGGGAGTAATGCCACTGAAACGGTGCAGATGATGGGGCAGAAAAAAAAGAAGAACCCCCCCCCCCCAAAAAAAAAAGGAAAAACAAAAACAAAAAAAACCAAACAAACCCCAAAACCAAACCCCCCCCCCCCCAAAAAAAAAAAAAAAAAAAAAACAACCAAAAAAAACAAAACAAAAAAAAAAACAACAACAAAAAAAACAAACAAAACAAACCCCCCAAAAAACATTTTTGTCAATCTGTGATATAAGCCGAGTGTTGGGCAGCAAAGTTAAACCAAGGTAAATTACCGGATCAATTTACAGAGCTGCAGATTGCCCGGAGTCATTGTAATGAAGCCTGTACAGTAAAAAAAAAAACCTGAGATTTTTTCACTTACTCTTAAGAAATACATACAACACGTATCTTTTGAAACAAAATAAACAGTCCAGAAGAAACCTGGATCGAACGTCTGGATGACGGGCGCAATAGCCGAGTGGTTAAAGCGTTGGACTGTCAATCTGAGGGTCCCGGGTTCGAATCACGGTGACGGCGCCTGGTGGGTAAAGGGTGGAGATTTTTACGATCTCCCGGGTCAACATATGTGCAGACCTGCTAGTGCCTGAACCCCCTTCGTGTGTATATGCAAGCAGAAGATCAAATACGCACGTTAAAGATCCTGTAATCCATGTCAGCGTTCGGTGGGTTATGGAAACAAGAACATACCCAGCATGCACACCCCCGAAAACGGAGTATGGCTGCCTACATGGCGGGGTAAAAACGGTCATACACGTAAAAGCCCACTCCTGTGCATACGAGTGAACGCAGAAGAAGAAGAAGAAGAAGAACGTCTGGATAGTCTGCCGACTGTTCTTCTTCTTCTTCTTCTTCTTTCCCTTCTCTACCGCCTTCATCATAGTGAAGGTTCTGTAGATTAGACTGTTTGTGGGTGCTGTAAAATTGATTGTGTGGTGCGGTTAAACCCAGTTATTAAAATAGATCACTGGATCAATCTGACGACTTGCAGAGTTATAACAGCCTTCCATGATCTTGATTTTGTTGTGAAACTGTGATTTGTTCCTTCCTTCTTAAGTCAAAGAGGCTAAAATGGCTTTTCGTTCTGATTTGTTTACATGTCAGCTGGGGGACAAATAAGAAGAATAAATATTGACGATACATTTTCAGCATCTTATCCAGAGCAAAACCTTGAAGACGAATGTTGATTTACAACAGTTGATAACAAGAACGAGCTGTTTGTATTCATGAAATGTTGTTATATTGCAAAGAGTTAAAAAGTGATTTGTGTGTGTGTGTGTGTGTGTGTGTGTGTGTGTGTGTGTGTGTGTGTGTGTCTTTAAAGGAGCATTTTTTTCTGATGGCGAGTGTGGTATCTGCAAATATTTCTTCGCTTGCAGTTTAGATTAGGATTCTTATGGCTTCTGTGTCATAGGTGGGGAAGGAATCCGAAATCGATTTCTGCTGTCTGTCTTTCGTTTGCCTGTCTGTCTGGTCTGTCACACACCACAGGAAGTCTCTTTCTCGTCTGTAGCTGTGCTCTCTCACACACTCACCACATCTCGCTTCCCATTCCCGTTTCACGAGCTTCAGGGGTCAAATACAAGATGAAGTTGGGAATAAGAAGTGACATCTTATCTGAGAGGGTTTGGGTGGTGAGATGCACACGCGCGTGCGCGTGATTGTGTGCGTATATATATATATATATATATATATATATATATATATATATATTTTTGCGTGTGTGTGAAAAGATCATGCATGTTGTCAAGGATAGGGCTGATATAAGAAAATCTAATCTTGCCCGAAACAAATACTGTGTTGTAAAAATGAGTTTCATTTTTTAAATCCTATGACATACATCCATGGAATATCAACATGTCAAATGTGTTCTAAATTTACAGAGAAATTCCTAATGCCAAAATGCTTGATGGAATTTATTCTTCTTATATGTTATGTTCATTTTCTTCTGTCGTCATTTTCTTTATAATGACTGATCTATGTATGGTTTAGCTTGATTGACACACATTCTTGTAGAATAAATCTCTGAAATGGTAAGATCATCGTGTTAAAAGTTTGTATTCATTTGATTATTTACCAATTTCTTCTTTATTTATTGACCTACTGCTCATAACTGTACATAATTATTCGTTTATTTTCATGCACACACTTATTGTTTCCAATGATTCAAACGTCATTTTGCAAGCACAATGTATTCAATGGTTCATCTTGATCCACAGTTTTGCAATAATCAGCCAGTTTTAACGTCTGCTTTATTGATTGAGTGGTTCGCAACAGACTGTCTATCGATGTTTCAATAAAACATCAATGACACCCTGACGGAAGCAAATGAGGCTTTAGCAGAGACTTGGCAAAGGACATATTTTCTCTAAATCCGTCCCATTGGGAGTATCGATCCTCCGTTGATTCTAGCGTGAAGGCGACTTCTGCTATTAGCATGGTAATTTGTCCACTGGCCTTTCCAGAGCCCCCTGCCCAGAAGCAATGGATGGTGGATCTGTTTGGAAATAGGAAAATAATTCCTGTAGACCCGAAACGAGACTGGGTGTGAAGGGTGGCGCGCCTATTTGCTGGAATTTCCATATGTGGTGGGGAATTGGGCTCATGCGGTCCTAACGTTTGAGGCGAGGTGATAGTTTGAATTTTTACAGGCGTGATTCTGTTCCAGTATTCTGTTAACTCTTTCCATACGAACGGCGAAAGAGACGACGTTAACAGCGTTTCACCCCAATTACCATCATCAAAATATTGCAAGCGGAAGGCTCTTATACTGAAGACGTGAATGTTGACAAAGAATACCACAATTCTGACGACGGAAGCTAAAGGTTGAGTCATTGAGACACCCACTGGACATCCGAGGGGTCTGTGTAGAGGAGAAGAGAGGACTGGCCGTACTGAGTGAGTTAATAAGAAATCCAGGATGGGATGTCTGCAAGGTTGGTTTACTTTCTGTGTTTGTGGATGCTGTCAAATGGGTTGTTGTGTTCTGCACCAGTTAGACGTGTTAAATTACGGGTTCAGCTTGTAGAGTTCTGTTGTCATTGTCATGAAATTGTGATTTCTGGTTTCTTGCTTCCTCCATCAAGGTGGTTAAATTGATTCCAACCTGTTTTATTTGTCTGTCAGCAGGATGGGAGAGAAGGCAAACACAGCGGAAGAATAAGAGAAGATTAAAGTGTTCTTAGTTTTCATGCTTGAATTCGGAAAAAAAGAAAGGCTGGTGATATCAATGTCAGGGTTTAACAGTTTCATGTACATAGCTCGTATTTTACTCATATTGTTATGAAATAATAATTATATGTTCAAAGTATTTGTGGGAGGAAAAAGAAAAAGAAAAAAAAAAGGAACACATATTGAGTGTGGACTTTTTTTTCTGACAACAGGACATGATGTCTGGAAATATCACTTCTTTTGCAATGTCCACAGGGAATTTTGTGGCATCTGTATGATAAATTGGACACCCCCCCCCTCCACCACAAAAAAAACAACCACCAACAAGGACAACAAAGAAAAAAAAAAGGGGAAAAAAAGATGTCAGTCTGCCAGATTGCCTGCCTATTTGCCTGTCTCTCCCTCTTTTCTCAACCCCCACCCCTTCCACTCCAACCTTTTCTATATCAGTTTCATAGCGTCACCGTCACATTATTTTCCCAATGAAAAGGTCAAGTGGACACGAGGATGTGGTTCAGAATAAGAGAGGGTTTCGGTGGTGAGATGCACTCGCTCGCGCGCGTCTGTGTGTGTGTGTGTGTGTGTGTGTGTGTGTGTGTGTGTGTGTGTGTATGTATGCGTGTGTGACAGTAAGATTATACTCAATGACCACACAAACAGTTGAAATGTTCAATTTTTTATTTACTCTTTTTTCATATTGTACTTAATCATACATCTATTCACGCACTTGCATAAACTCCACTTATTGCTTTCAATGACCCACTACTTCTACAGAATCACAAAACATCCATCAATCGACTCATCGAACCTATCTGAAATCGATGCTTTCGCAACAATCAACCAGTCTCAACGTTAGCTTTACTGCACGGGCTGGGAACTGATTGCCTATCGGAGTTTCAACAAAACACCAATGACGCCCCGACAAAGACAGCTGTCCATGACCACAGCCACAAACATCCGGGATCTGGAAGAGTCTTGGCAAGGGACATAACTGTAAATCCGTCCCATGAAGAGCATCGATTCTCCTCCATTGATACGGGCGTGAAGGCCGACATCTGCTATTTGCATGGTAATTCGTCCACTGGTCTATCCACTGCCCTCTCGCATGACGCAAGGGAAGGTGGATCTGTTTGGAAATAGGGAGAAAAAAACATTTCCCATTGACCTGAAGTGGGAGCTGGGTGTGCAAGCCCAGAGCACACTGGCTGGGATTTTTTGTCTGGGGATGGAATTGGGGTCAGGGAATCCTGACATTCCAGACGTGGTGAATATAGGGTTCCAGCTTGAGCAGACAGAGATTCTGTTCAGGAAGAAACCTGGATCGAACGTCTGCGAGGTTTGTTTTCGGACTGTGTGCGGATGCTGTGAAATAGTGCAGCAAAGTTAAACTAAGGTAAATTACCGGATCAACTTACAGAGCTGCGATGTTCCTGGTGTCAGTGTATTGAAACTGGTTGTAAGAAAAAAACAAAAAACCCTGCGATTTTGATTCCTTACTTCAAAGAAATGTATGCGTTCCAACATTATAACATATATCTTTCGAAAGAAAATAAACTGTCAAAATGAATAGACCAGTTTTATCCTTTGTATTTTTGAAGAGTTCAGGGACAGAGGAACAGAGGAACAGAGGTAGGGATGGGTCGTACGGACTTTAGACATACGTTAAAGATGAAGAAAGAAGAGAAGGAGAAAGGGAGTCGGAATGACCAACCGATGAAAGAAAGAAAGAGACAGACAAAGACAGACAGACACAGACAGACAAAGAGACAGACAGAGCGACAGATACACACACACACACACACACACACACACACACACACACACACACACACACACACACACACAGAGAATTGGAATTGGAATGGTTTAATCACAATCAAGTCTCAGCCCCGAGTGAAGGGGGTATACGTAAACATAATACAACTCAACGAAAATAAACATACGGCCAGTCCTCTCTTCTCCTCTACACAGACCCCTCGGATGTCCAGTGGGTGTCTGAATGACCCAACCTTTAGTTTCCGTCGTCAGAATTGTGGTATTCTTTGTCAACATTCACGTCTTCAGTATAAGAGCCTTCCACTTGCAATATTTTGATGATGGTAATTGGGGTGAAACGCTGTTAACGTCGTCTCTTTCGTCGTTCGTTCGTATGGAGAGAGTTAAATTAGACAACAACGCGTACGAGCGAGAGAGGGACAGACAGACAGACACACAGTGAGAAAGAGAGACAGACAGACAGACAGACAGACAGACAAACAAACAGAGATAGAGAGAGAGAGAGAGTTCTGGACATGTAAGAGGTGACCACACACACAGACACAGAAGAGAAAGAGAAGGAGAAACAATAGACAAGAGAAATCGCTCCGGATCCACATTATAGTAACGTATATATATGTCTTCAGTGACGCCACCGTGTGGAGGTACAACAAAAGAGCAGAAGAGAGGCAGCACCCACTAAATGAGAGAGATTACAGACTAACAAATAAGGCCACCATCACTACTTCAGTGCCAACCTTAGGGCGAAAACGCATTCATTACAACTAGGTCCGTCCACAGACCAGAGTATACCGTTAGTATACTTACTAGCAACCAGACAGATGGCACAAGAGGGGGGGGGGGGGGGGGGGGGGGGGGGGGTATCCATCAGTCAATCCACGCCATCACTCGAAGGGAAAGTACTGGGCTTTATTACCCGATATTTTGCTAAGTAAAAGACCAAGCGAGGGTTCGTGTTGTGTTTTTTTTCTTTTTTTTTTTTCGGTCTGTCTCTGTCTCTGTCTGTCTCTGTTTGTCTGACTGTCTGCCTGTCTCTGTCTCAGGCTCCCTCCAACAAGCATAACTACGTGAT